>NC_092590.1:6777272-7080303 GCF_047663525.1 Anas platyrhynchos
GCCCCCATTGCATGTGCATTTATAGAGAAAGGCTCTCTCAAAAGCCTGCTTCTTCATTTATTTTATTTTTTTTTTTTTTTGGTCATCGAAGCAGTATACAGTGACTCAGTGACTTCTGAAAGCTGGCACCTTTCTACCATTACTCCATTCAGTTTTATTTATTAATTTATTTATTTAAAACCAAGTTTTATAAGGGAAGTTTCCAGACCCGAGCCAGCATTAAACTTCCATTGCCATCGGACCTGTACAGATATAAGCTTACTGTGAACTGGCAGTATTGAAACAACCAAATGCTTTTGATGCTCAAGGCACGTTTAACATATTTTCCCAGGCAGCAACACCACTCACCACTCCACTTCAGTTTATCCCCTACTTCTAGTACTTTCTGTAACTGTCTGATGCATCTGCTATAATCCAGATCAGTGAAATTATCTAGGTTTAGAAAAGCCCAAACACTCCTAACTAAATCTTCTGTCTCCTCTCATCTCACCTAAAAAAATCCTTAGGATCAGTTCAGTGACCTGGTTTATAGCCTGTGTCTCCATACAGCTACCTCAGTACAGCTGAGGAGGGAACAAATTGTTATGCAGGATTGTGAAGCTAGAGTAAAGGAGGACAGAAAACTTTTCATACTGGCTTTAGCAATATCAAAACCATGGAAATAAACTACAGCCTAAGTCCATGTTTTCACTGTGACACACTATGGGCTATACAGAAATAAGCACGTAAAGAAAAACTCAGCTTTGATTGAGTCAGGAGTTCCTCATCACTTCAGCGAGGATTTCACCTTTTACATTTACGGATTTGCCTTTTTCATTGCAGGCTCCCGAGAGTGATGGCATGTGTATTTTCTATCAGCTCTGTGTGCAGGGCTTTCCCTACCCCTAAAGAAAACAGCTGCTGAAGATCAGACCCAAACATTCATTTTCTGTTCAGTATTCCTGGAATGCTGTGCTGTATCCTTGGGCTTCTTAACCGTTTGCACCTCACAGTATCCTATCAGTAAAGTGGGTGCTAAAACATTTATCTCACGTGGTACCTCTGACAATTCTTATTTATGCAGAGTTTTGAGAACCTGGAATGAAAGTTAGTACAGTATAAATGCCTGCTTTCGTTCCTAGTGTTCAGAAAAGCTTTTGCAAAGCTAATACTTTGCATTAGGGATCTTTTGGATGGACAAGCAATGAAACTACTGATGTCACATCAAAAGAGACCCTCTGTTTGCTCCATCCTCCCTATTTATTTTTTTGGTATTATCTTTTTCCTTCCTATCTTTCCAAGGCCCAAGGCATCAAAATTTACATTTTCTTTGCATTCAGCCTTTAAGAAAAAAATAAGGGAGAGAATGGGGGGGAAGGAGAAGGAGGGAAGTAACATAGATAAAAGGGACAAACAGCTCTTGCTATCTAGCAGTGTTGCCAATTCCTTAAAGTTAGCCTGTGCTTTTGAATACTTTATAAACTGAAAACACATTATGCTTTGATTTTCAAACAGCAGCTGATGTCACATGCCTGTTCTCAGCCTTCTAAGGGGTAAGAAACATGATGGGGATGAAAAAATATTCACTTGTTATTTTCAAATGATCCTGGTGGTGTTCCAAATTTCTGTGGCAGGTGGTGTGGAAGGGATTTGGGAGGTGATAGAGGAAAAGGATGAAAGAAATTTGAAAGGCTACTTGATAATGGTTTTCAATCATGTGAAAATGGGTCCAGATTCTACAATTAATCACTAGAATAGCACCATAAGCTGTTTCTTCTGAAATGTGTTATAGTTTTAATGGTGATATTAAGCACAATGCCTGCTGCCAGGTATGCAAAGTTGTAAGATGGATTTTCTGCATTTTTTCAAAATTGCCATTTTTGAAGCCCTATTGTGCTTATGGACCACATCTTTAATACATTTGTGACAGGAGAATGCAATCTCACTTGCCTTGATGTTCTGTAACACTCAAGGAAAGCTTTGTATTATAATCCAAAATTCATTTCATTCACTGCAGAAAGACTCCAAGGGAAACAAGACACCACCGAAAGCAGCCTGATTATAACACATCCATCTGAATGAGAAACTCCGCCAGATATAAGAGGGCCAGTGCCTACTAAGATGATAAGCCCCTCTATCTGCAAGCACACCAGAACAGAAGCTCTGAGCATGGCCTTACATGCAAGATGTGAAATAGCTACGTCCCAACTTCAGCCAGAGCGGCAGCGTAAGAGACAGGCAGTACAGGGATACTGTACAACTTCAGCCCTTGAATTCTGCAATGATAAGGCGGACTCCCAGGATTAACAGCCCTGTCAAGGGTAACTCTCTGAAGTGCTTATTTGTTTAGAAAAACCACCTCATTCATCATTAAGGAGTGATAGAAATGGAAGCCCTCTGACACAATATGTGAAGTCTACCTGGATGTATGTTTTCTTGGTATCATAGAAAGCAGGAGATAAAACCTTGCTATCTGGTTTTAAAAACAGTATTAAAATGAAATACATTACTTGTGTTTAAAATGTCTGGTTTCTAAGATGTTTATTTTATTGCTTTTCATAGAAATATTGCAAGCCCACTTGAAAGTGGGCTTTACATGTTGTACTTCAAATGTTAAGCAGAAGTATACCCACTGGAACACAATCTTATGTACAGCAGTACAATTTAAGATTAAATTAACCCTCTTTTATGACAGATGGTTTTCATTTTTATTGTCTCTGAACTTTAAATAGATGTTTCTGATGAGTAATGACACTTCTGGTAAAATAAAAGATGTTTGTTTCTTTTTTTTTTTTTTTTTTGAACTCCATTTACGTAAGTGAATTAAACTAAAATGTTTTAAAATGAAAAAACTCGAACTATCCCTTTAAAGATTTTATTACAGGGAGATATTCCATGAACAATCCTATTCTGCAAAGTAAAACCCTGTATTTGTACTTCTTCAGTGGTTAGACTTCCTCAAATCTGAGTTTTTATTCATGGCCCATCTTTCCTCTGTATATTACTTAAAATTACAGGGCAGGAGGAGAGGGTGATATAACTTATTTTAAGAGCTGCCAATTACTTGTAAATACTTTTCTTGCAAGCTAGAAGACTAAAACAAGTATGGTAAGAAGCCAGGGATGCTGAAGAATATAAAACACTACAAGAAGTGCTGGGAAACAATCCCTTACTCCGTTGGTGGTCTTGTAGATACTAGACCTAATTGGATGTTAAGAATTAAAGATATCTTGTTCTGTCATTTTAACAATGTGTGTAGTGAAGCTCTTGGTTCACCAATATTGATTCCATGCAAATAGATATGACATGTTTTCCAATTCAGAAAAGCTGTTATTTACTACAATGGCAAGCATGGGATTTTTGATAGGAAATGATGATTTTGTTTTGTTGTTAGTTCCATGTTGCATAGCTTGTTACTCTGTTAAATGCAATGGGAGACTAAACAAACAACCAAAAACCACAAAAGCAACAAACAAATCGTACATTCAGTGTTTCATGAGTTTTCTCCTCTTTTTTTTTTTTTTTTTTTTTTCTGCTTAAAAACATGTGTATAGGGAAAACCATTTTAAATGACTGCAGGTTATGAGGTATAGTATATATATCAGTTTTAAGTTTTTTAAATATATAAGTTTTCATATATCTAAGTTTTTTATATATATATGAGGTATGCAGGTATAGTACACAGCTAGTCCACACAAGAGCTAACGATGGAGGATTTCACATATTTCAATAAGAGGGCAGAGTTATGCGGGATCTCCTTTTTCAATGCAGTGATGGGGCGGAGGGGAACTAGGACTAGAAATACTACAAATACTGAATCCTGTCGATAACTTTGCATCCGAGCTGATGCTGGCACCGTTTTTAAAATTAGTAAAGTGGTATGTGCTGTGTATGACATGGTGTCAGTCACCGTACGTTTGAAAGCATCACAGACTTCTGCTATATTTCTGGGTTTGAGCTTTTTTTTAAACATCTGATTAACCCTGGCTATTCAAGAACTGCTCCCTTCGAAAGTGCTAATTAAGATACTGAAGAGTCTCATCTAATATTTATACTTCTGGTGTTGCACTAGATCATTTTGCAGTGCATGAACAGCGTCATGAAGAAGGAATTAGAAGTAGTATAGCTTTGAGCCGCAGATAATCCTTCACTGATTAGTGAGATTCGCATCACCACCTATTCTGAATGCACTCCTCTCAGGATGTTGATAAAGCCCTTCAGTATCACAATATGGACTTCCAAGCACAGCTACGGCTTTTCTACCCAATCAAAGTGAAACCCTCAGTTCACCTGGTTAAGCTAGCTAATCCTAAATCGGCTTTTAGATTGTCACTTAACAACTCTGAGGCACTCCAGAAGGATCCCGCACAAATCCTGTGGTAAATGAGGCCTAGGCTGAGTGAAAATGAACAAACAAAAAGCTTTAAAAATGGACAGCAAATTCTTTATCTAAGACATATTTTTATTTCTTTAGAGTGAGAATTAAGATGTCAGGAATTGGACAGTTCTGTTAAATTCATCTTTAAACGATGATGTATGCCTGCTTAGATCTCAAATGATGACACACATAAATCATATTAAGTTGTGAAGTAATGCAAATGGTGTAGAGAGGGCTTGCAGAGGGTTTTGGTGCTTTGTCATTTTAGAATATGTGGATAACCATGCGAATAATGAGAAATTAAAGCTTTTAATGAAGATATTAAAAGTTTCATTAGTTCATACATATTGGTTGGCTTTAAAAATATCTGAGCAATCTGAATTTACTGGTGATCTCCCTAACAATACGCCGCCACCTTCTGATGTAATTTTTAGCCAAAGTTACAGTCCTGTGTTAATAGTTGTACTTTGCAGGAAATGGTCACACCCTCATCTAACCTCTATGGGTACAAACTATACAAAAAGTACTGAAAACCCTTCTTGCTTTTGGAAGAGAATCATTGTTAGGAGATACCAGCTGCAGGCTGGCAGTAACGTGGCTCTGGTTTCTGGTTTGCAAGCAGAATGCAAGACAGCTTTTGCATGAGTTACTAAAAGCAGGCGATAGGTGCTGCTGAAGTTAATTCATGCTTAGGTTTCTTAGATTTCATAGATTGCACTGTAAAATTATTCCACTGAATATTAAGGGATTGGAAATCTCATACCGATATTTGTAGTAAGGTAATAATACAAAAAAAGTTACGATTTTATCTTTAAACTAAGTGATAGCTGGAAATCCAACTTGCAACACAAAATTACTCAACTTTCAAAACATCTTTCTTTTGCAATGAAACGAGGGAGCAAGATTCCCAATGCTACCTGACAATTGAAGGCACTCACAGGGAGAGCTGAGTGGCAGAGAATAAAAGTCCTGCCATCTGAGGCAGATCACTCAAGTACCAATGCCAAATTAAATAGAAAAAACGCAGAGATCTAAGTTTATTATCTTTCATACTGAATTGTTTAGAAATAATAAATAGAATACACAAACCCTATACCACAGTAGTTTATTTTGTCTTGTGGGAAGTTTTAACAGTTTCTGGGATTAAACGGCTTTCCCCTTCTGTGAAGGGTCTGATGTAAACTCTTGTACTGCGGCTTAAAGTCTTAAGGCTGTTAGAAGTTTCCATCAGTCAGTCTGTATGTCAATGGATAAAAAGTTGGTTGCTGATCTGACCTGTTCATCGCTCTCTGGAAAGATGCCATCAAACTACAGACACATTTGGCAATGCTGGGGGAGGGGAATGGGAAAATAGGCTTTTTCAGTGTGAAAAGTGAGTTCTTCTCTGCACTGATGTTAGGATGTTGAGACAAAGCCTTAGAAAACAGCAAACCAATTTTGTAGATGCATATGCTCATTTTGTAACTGAAGCCTCCAATTGATAAAATCCTAAGAATTATGTATATTTGCCTTTTTAAGAGAGGGGAAAAATAAACTACTTGTTATTTCTGAGACAGGTTAAAACATCCTTGGACATGCTAGCTTCATATATGCTGAACAATGTAGGCCTGCAGAATAACACATAAATTCACTGCAGAACAGACTGGCAAAATGTCCAAGAAACCTGCAGTCAATTAAATCATTAAATTAAAATTATCTAATATCCATTCACCTGGATGGAAATGGTAGTTACAGTAGTTTTCAAATTTATTTTGAAATAATTTTAAAATCAATCTTCTAGAATTTCTGAAAGCTGAAAAACCCACTCACTTCGATTTATCACATTATTTTTTCTCTGTTAATGTGCCGTGAATTTATTTCTACTGATTCAGTAACCATCTTTTAGGTTGAGATTGCTTTTCTAATTGCTTAAATTCCTCATCTGAGCTGCTTTTAGTTGCTTTTTGAGAAGGAACAAACTGATTTTGCAGGTGTCATATTGAAATCTGTCTTTAATGAGACCCAGCATGTTCTGCAACTGAACAAAATTGTGCTTTTTTTCCCCCTCATTTTTTTAGTCAGACATATCTGTCTCTAAATTTATATTTGAAAATATTAGAATAACCCAAACCAAATTGTGAAACTCCTATTTAGGCAATATGTACTTTTTTTCAGCAATTGGAGTGTTGCTTCAAACAAGGAGCAAGAATGAAGGGGCTGACGGTCTGTCTGCGTTTTGGCAAAATAGGTTTTGTGTCTCTAGTGATCCCATTAATTCAGTCTTCATCAGGGAGCATCAGTAGCAAGGATTTAACCTATAAGTAGAAGGGAAATCATTTCTTCTTATTCTGAAGCATGAGAAACAGTGGCCATTATAAGACAAACCCTGAGATTAGGTTTTACTGTCCAGAGATTAGGTTAAGGTCTGTGCAGGTAGTTTAATGATCCACAGATCACAGTCTGCTCTTTGCATACCAGTCCTGCTCTGCAACTTTAGATGTGCTTTCAGGTTCCTGCAATTTATTTATTTATTTTAATTTTGGTGCCCGTGTTTAAAGAAAGCTGAAAGCACTTCTAATTTACATATTTTAAAATACGGTGACTAGTTTTGGAATGGAATTAATATGTAATATGTTCTGGAAAAGACAGCTTGATTAAAGGAAAAAATGCCAGTAGACTCTAGAAGTATTTTCACTGTGGACATACGTCTTGAGGAATGCTACCATATTAATAGACCTAACAAAGGTTTAATGGGTGGGATCCAGCTCACTTCACTTGAGATATCCACATTGGAGACTGGAGTCCCAGTAAAATACTTACTTCCTCCCCACAACAAAGAATTAGAGACCATTTTTATGCATTATTCATCTGATGTATTTCAACAGGTATTTCAGACTGAGCTGGCCTGCACTCATTACTTTCCTCTGAACAGTTCCCAGAAGCGACCAGTTTAGATGCAGGTATCTGAGTTTGGCCAGATGAGTCCCAGTGTGTGAGTGCAACATTTTGTCTCCCAGGATGGAATGGACAGCAAGTCCAAACACAAAGAAATTGTCCA
Organism: Anas platyrhynchos; assembly: GCF_047663525.1. Lineage (NCBI taxonomy): Eukaryota > Metazoa > Chordata > Aves > Anseriformes > Anatidae > Anas > Anas platyrhynchos. The sequence continues at coordinate 6,784,667 of NC_092590.1, forward strand.
GTTTCTTAAAAGCGTCCTCCCATGCTATACAGAAAGCTATACTAGCTTTCACAGCTCTACTACACATAGTGTCTGCTCGGGACACTATGGAAATATAGCTCAGACTCTTCTGCATCATGTTTTACTATGAGCAAGAGACCGCCTAATTCATGTGTTTTTGAAATGACATTTAGAGATTAGCTCCACCTATCTGGAATATGCCAGACATGTCACATGGCAGAAGTTGATGATGAAGGTGCTCGGGTCAGGGGTGTGTCTTGTCGCACCCTGTTTGTAGTGGACCAAAACAAGCTAATAAAAGTTAACCAGGTTAATTTTTATAGCTCTTTCTATTAGTTGAATGCAGAGTTTATCATTCAGGAGAAAGGTAGTATCATGATAGATGGAAACCAAACATTAAGCACAGACAGCACAAACAGAAGCCAAGCACAGGTCACTGGACAATCAAATCAGGCAACAGCAATGGTTTAAAAGGAGTGACTGGGGGCATAGTTCAACGCACAGGACGAACTAATTTGTTTGCAGAAAGTAGAATATTCTTTTGAATTTTACTATTTTTTTATTTTTTAAATCTAAAAAGGAGAGTTGAGGAGTCTTTTGAAACCTGTCAAAAATTCATTCCTCTTGTCACATTTGCTAGAGGTAGGTGGAGAACTCCTATCACAAATATTTGTGGTAGGTCACTCGGTGATAATCAGTATCTGATGTCTAGTGAGACAAAAACGATCAATATACAAAGAACAAAGCAGCTGTAAAACTAGGCCCAAACTGTGTCACTGGAAATGGTTATTAAACAAGGAATGCTTACGTCTAATAAGATAGGTGTTCTTGGCCTTGATTTCTTGGAAGGTTTCCCTATATGTCAGTATTGAACCAAGCATTTAGGAATAGCGTTAGGAATTTATATCCTGGGGATGCCATCTTTTAGACAAAATAAAATCAACATTCCAGCTAGTTCAGATTTGGTACTGCTTGTTCCAAAATTAAGTGACTTTATCTTCAGTCTTCAACAGATTCCAGATCCTGTCCACTCTCATAACTCAGTTCTCACTGCAGTTTCACTTACATCTTTAAATCTACATTACTGTCCAATTATATCATGTAAGAAAAAGCTACCACCGCTCTTGTGGCACTATATCTCTCTTATAGCACTGACTTTGCACGGAGTTGTATTTTGAAATGTCTTTACAAAGAAAGGCACTGTAGAACACAGTGTGTCCACTCTAAATATATTCCTGTAAAATGCCTTTTTACAAACCGCTGCTAAAAGGATCTACTAATTTCTTTTATCTGTTTTAAAATGTTTTATATTTATGAACAGATCAAATTTATGTGACCTGGGCTAGCATATTTTATTCAATGGAAAAACAAAGGAAGAATATTACCACTGTAATACACTAGTGAATGGAAATAAAACCCCTTTACAGGACTAGAATTTAGGACTGCTAAGAGGCAACCACATTTACTGGATCTAAACAGACACTTGTAGGAATAAACTGAACATATTGTCCTTCAATTTGTTTAATGTATACTTTCTACAAAACAAATATAACAGAGTACCTATTTTTCACCATTGATAGTAACTTAAATAGCAAAATATCAAACACAATGCAGTGTATTCTCTGGGATAAATTTCTGTCATTCTTTGACTTTAAACAATCTCTTTCTCACTAAATGTGGAAAAGAAGGGAAGAGAAAGGAAGAACTGGGAAGAGCTTACCATTAAATTCCGCAGGATGTTCTGGAACAGGTAGAAGAGGGAAAACTTAATGCTGTTCATGCCAACTATGTTAGATGCATTTGGCAGTTGTATCTTTTCTAATTTATATGTGCATCCATGCATGCCTATACCTGTTTATAGGCATTACATATGTTCCAGTTGTTTCCAGCAAAAGGTCACATAAAAGTAACCAAAGATATGCCCAGCAAATACAACAGAATTTATTTATTTATTTATTTATTTTATTCCATCCTGTGGGTATCTAAAACAGAAGGTACTAATAATTTAATTCCAAGCTCCTAGTTTATGGAAAAATTCTCTCTCTTTTTTTTTTTTTTTTCAATTATATGAAAATTAGTCCTGAATTTGTTCTGATTCCAGGGCCATCTTCACTTTATCAACAGTACAGAGACATTCAGAAATAAGATATTTCATGTGGGTGGGTTTTAACCTGAACTATATTCCAGGTGAAGTTTCCTTGTTTGGAAAGCTGTTTTAAAATAAATTTGAAAACATGGTAAGATGAAAGATCACTGGATAACAAAGCTATTAGCTTACTAAATCTGTGGTAAGTTTTCCACTGACTTCTTGTGATACTAGATTTTTGTCCTGGAACTGGATGAATCTTAGGCATTAAAAATCTGTGCAACTTTAGTCTCCTTATATTTGCATTAAAGAGAAAATGAATTTGTAGTTTATATTGTTCAGTTTATAGCTTCAGAGACTTTTCAGCATAATATAGATGCAGACACATATTAAAAACAGACCCTGCTTCTTTCTTGTCTCTCAAGCCTGCTCTGAATTGTAGCTTCCCTTGAGCAATTGTGTGTGTGACTAGGACTGGCCTCACAGACCCGAAGCTATTTCTGTATCCAGCTCCTTCCCTTCCTTCAGTTTGCTCCTTATCCTACACACTAATGGACACACTACTAGTGGAAAACTGGAAATTTTGATTTTCAAAATCTCCTAAATAATTTGAGGGTTGGCTTACTGCAAACCCGTTCTTAATCTGTCTTAACTATTTTGTTCATATCTGTTTTTTCTAAGATACCACTCTCTCTAGTCATAATAAACAACCGATCATTCTGAGCAGAACTGTGAGAAGGGTCTTGCAAAGTAAATAAATAATCCTAAATAAAAAATATCCCAATCTAGGAATGTAGAATTGCACCACTGGCATTCTGGAAGGCTGAAGTTTTTTATAGACAGTACCATATGCTAGAGAATAGAAGAGACTCATGGGTATTTTGATGAAAGCAGGGAATTTGCCTTTGGGAAGTTTTCATGTGTTTGTGGAAAATCACAAGCTTCCCATCATTTTCAGGCATCTGTGATTTTTTTTTCCTTTTTTTTTTTTTTTTTTTTTGTAACATATGGAACTGCCACTTCAAAACATGCCCTTGCCTCACTATGAAATCTATATTTCATTTCTCTAATCTTCTATGGCAGCCAGAGAGAAAATATATTAAAAATCGTATTGCATTTGTTGCATAGTTAAAGGGATAGATCGAGCTTCTTGCTTTGCAACTTCAAACTTGAGGTTTCCTCATCCATGAAATAAAAATGGCTGGTAAGCATTGCTTTTCTGCTGCATTAGTTACCATGTCATGTGCTTAAAAACCAGCTAACATCAGAACTCGAAGAACAAAGGAACAAAGTTTCATCTGTCCAGGCTTTTGGATACAAATGTCAGCATCAAAAGCCCGGGAAGAGATGTGGAGAAAAGAAGAATCTGTTCTGTGATTTCAGAATATTTTATGGTGTATGGCAGAACTAGCCTTCCTCTGACTCCATTGTGTTGTGTATAGGTTATCCTTGAGCAATTTACATTATAATCATGCTGCACAAAAGGGTTCAGATATGAAATATGAGGGAAAAAAATGTTTCCAGGTGGAAAATATTACTGATGCCAATATGCATTATAACCGCCAGGACAATGTCCCACTTATCAAATAATATTTAAAAACAGTTTGAGGAATGATTTACTTTGAGTTCATTATAGAGCTCTGAAGATCTCTATATTTTTAGTTCACATGGAAAATAAAGAGAAACGTCTTTCCCTCAATCTCAGCAATTCCTAAGTCACAGAGAACCTGCTACCATTATATATGCTATAAATATACGTAAAATTCTGGAATGATTACTAGTGCTTTTTCAAAAGGCCTTCAGCCCCTTGACAGTTTTCAGATGAAAATCCAAACTCATTTACAGTGTAAGCACACTTCTCAGCAAATACACGCTTGGAAAAAATTATGGTTCTCCTCCCATGCTCCCTTTCCATTTGCAGGACACAACTTAGCATCTAAACTCTCCTAAATTATAAGACTTCAAACATTGGGAACTCCAGAGGAGAGACATGGAGATTGCCTTATATTGTTTCTCACATTCTGCCTGCCTACACCATTACCAAGGTAGTTTAGTTTGCCATTACCTACGTACCATACTAAAGAAAAGTGGCCATTAAAAATATACCAGAGTGAACTTTCTAAGTCATTACTTTGGTTTACTCACTGACATCGAAACATACTTGTCTGTAAAACAAAACAAAACAAAAACTACTTGTGAAGTGTTACACCCACCTTATTTTTACCGGGCTTATTCTTTGAACATTTCAAACTGGAACACTGAATCACTCATGGTTAACTCCATACAAATAATTTCAGAGAAATAAATGGGTATAACAAGGTTGAGCATGTGTAGAATTATTTGCAGGCTCTTCTCACTCACTAGTTCGTAATGAGTCATCTTCATTATGCGCAGAGAAATGCTACTGCTGGCAGAGTTTTGAAAGTACCTACAAGAATTCATTTTTGCTATTCAGGCTTAACATGCATAGCTCAGTCTTTGAACACACTGGGATGTTTATATAGCTGCACACATAATATGCTGAGACAAGGTAAATCCCCACTTTTCTTTCTTGTCTTTCAGGTATTTTCAGTGGTTTCTTTGTGTGTTTGTCATTCTATTTGAATTTTGCAATCCTAATTCTCAAAACCAGCTGAAGAGTAAACAGAGAGGCTTTGTGACATGAAAAAAGAGGCAGATGAACAATAGACAGCAAATAACGCAAGCTTCTTTTGCATCTCTTCCTTCAAACAAAATAAATTTAGAATAAAAGCTTTTCTTAAAAAAAAAAATTGAAATGGTAAGGAAAAAAGTCTTCAATCCTGAAATAATTTTAAATACCTAAGAAGAGTCATTCATTATTTTTGGTACATACTCAAACCACTTCATCAGAGTTTTCCATTTTTGCTGCTTAATGTCTGTGTGAATTACCTGACTATTTCTAGCCAATAGCTGCTGGAAAGGCATCCCAATGGCTCCTATGTCTGACACTGCAGTCCATCTTGGGGTCTCCTGTCCAGATCCTCCTGGGGTTCTCTGGAAATAAAAGTAACACTAAGTACATTGTGTACTTTCTTTCTGTTTCTCTCTAGATGGCAGCATTTGCCTTAAGGACTTCCCTCTAGAACATTTCTCATACAGGAGTAACAATAAGAGCTCAAGAAAAATATTGTGAGGGACTGGAAATTCTTTGCCTTTTTTTTTTTTTTTTTTTTTTTTAAATACTTTTATCAGTTTCTTTGGCTATTTATTTATTTATTTTTTTTTTTTTGTGGGAGCATGCATAACTCTTCACATTGATAACTGAAGTTGTTTTAGCATAAAGAGTGAAAAACTGAATACCCCAATGCAATTGCATTGTACGTAATCAAAATACACGGGGAGTTCACTTAGCAGAATAACATGCACAGACCACGTAAAATAAATTAAATTGATATGGAATAAAACTATTGAATTGAAAACTTCCCACAAATTCAAATCACATCTGACAGCTTTTACAGCCTGAAAACAATTGGGTTACCCTTACTTTCAATTTCTGAACTCTGTATATGATTTGGTATGATTCAATAAGTTGAAAAATCCTGTTCTTGCATACTCCTGATGTTCATGCAGACCCTGGAAGAACCAGATTTACAAAAGACTGATTTAATGAGGCTGATTTCTAGGGAGAAATACACCTTCACTTTTTAAAACCAAAATTTGAACCACTCGATGTTTGCAATTCAGGAAAGCCCTGGTCACCTAACTCCATACGTTTAGGGGAGGATCTCAGTTCAGTTGCAATGCCCCATTGGTTTACAGAGGCTAAGCAGAGACCTCTGACTGCAGGCAGGGAGACCCAATTAAGATACAGTCTGCATTGTTGGGTAATTTATCATAACAGTTTGTATTATGTTCCTTTATCTCACATGCCCCATGGTGCTTTCTTATCATTAGAAATATCTATATATTTTGATCGTTCTCACTGTACTCTTATCTTGTTTGTAATTCATGACTAGACCCCTTACTTCTACTAAATAGTTACACTGAAAACTTCTTTATGCATTTGTGAGAGCATGAGGATGTGCTACCTCTAGCCTGCATGAAATGAATGAAAAAAAAAAAAAAAGGTATTACTTAAAATGAGAGAAATCTGACATAAATTTTATCTTTTATTTTTTCCTCCCAAATAAAAAGTCTTCATAAAAAGAGAAACATATATTATTAGGGGCATACAACATACATTCTTGCTGGCTTGTAAGCAGTCATAGCTGCATTATTACATTCCTCTAGTAAATTTGTTCATTTGTAGCCTTCCCTTGAAGGATAAGCAGCAATCTTATTTAATCTGCATTTTTAGTGTAGCACAACATGCACTCAGAGTAGGAAAACAAAGCTATGAATTGAGGCAGACTCATTCCCTATTTACTGGTTTCCATGTACAGTCAGAACAACAACGCTACCAGATTATTCTTTCTCTCTAGGCTGTCCATCAGCCAGACCTCCACTTCCAGCTCTGTCTGTACTTCAAATCTCGTAAAAGTTTGAGACTTTTCTTAAATGAACCCTATCTTCATTTTTGTCATGCTTCCACTCTCCACCTCCCACCAGTTTGCAATTCTCTCTTAGTCCCCTAAAACTTCTTGACTCTTAGTGTTTGACTGAGGCTGGCAAGCTGAGCCCCATGGATCCTTGGCTGTCACAGCCATGACATTATCCTGTTTAAGTTCTGCATGCCAGTCCCAACTGGAATGCATGTCTTAAAAGGGCTGCAATTTAAGGGGAGACATTGGTATTTCACTGCCTGTTAATAACAACGGAGGAAAGGAAGAATTTGTTAAAAGAAAAGAAACCCTCACGTATATAGTGCAAACGGGCCAAGTGTTAACTCATCCTCATCGAGAAAAAAATATAAAGTAAAAGCATGAAAATTTAATGCTGTAGCAGTTTGATCCAGCCTCCCTATTTTATCTGCTTATCTCAGCCTCATCTGATGAATGCCTAGCCATTCAAGAATTTATTCTCTTCTCTCTCAGGAAACTTTCGTAATTATTTTTAAAAATAGCATTGTGGAGACTTGGTGGCCAAATGCCTATTGATCATGTGGAAAGATTCATTTTTCTTCTGACTTCAAAGACCACAGCGCTGTCCAAGGAACTAAAACTGGCAGCCAAAATACCAGGGGAGAAATAGATAGGGGTAAGAATAGAAAGATTGTATCTCAGAGCGAGAAAAAGAAACAACAATCTTCAAACTCTTCTCTTAAATTACCGCAAAGGTACAAAGCTACTGCAAGGTGCCAGACTTGTTGGAATAACTTTTGAAGATAATAAGAATTATTTGAACTGATGGTTTGTAGATCTACTTGAAAAACCCATCTGTAATGTTACAAAAGCAGCAGATCTTTCCTAAGTTGATAGGAACAGAGAAGTCATGTTTAATTTAATAATCAAGCAATCCATGGACATTAAAACAAATGGCATACTCCAGATACATTTTCAAAGAGGGCGGAAAAAGTCATCATATTGAAATCAGATGCCATGTGCATCACACATCATTTCTTCCTGTACCGTACTGCTCTCCTGTCCTGTTTTTTTCCAGCTTTAGAAAGCTGTTTCTGTTTCTTCTCCCTCGGTTGATATGATCCAGTTAAATCCAAGCTTTGGAGACACTTGCATGAAATATCAGTGATTACTTGATTTCTCAGCATATAAATCTAACTACAAAACTTACTATGTAGGACTCTGTTATGATGTAACTTTTCCTAAGCAACATTTTTGTCTCTGCTGCTATCTGCTCTGAGACTTGCATTAACATAATACTGTCAGAACTGATCTCCATATAACATATTAAGCAATTGTTTTCCCAGAACAACCTGATAAAGCAACAAAAGGATTAGGTGGGGCCTTTCAGCTTTTCAGTAAGCAGCTTCAATGCAAATTCAATTCCATGCAGATTTTATTTTCTAAAAATGAAGGCCACAAATAGCTTCTTGGATATGGCCTGCTTAGGGAGAAAGCTCTCTCTTTAGCTTGCCATTCTCCCAGCTTTCCAAAACATCTCTGCTGCTTCTCAGGACTTTGTCTGACACTTTTATACCAAGCACAAGTTCTTGTCCTTGACCACTTTCTTTCCACTGTGCCTGAGCCCCTGTGGCATGCGTGATCTGCAGGTGTGAGCAGAAAGTGGCTGGATCTGAGCAAGGCGTCAGCAGATAAGGGTGGGCAGCAGTGGCAGTAAGCAGCAGACGGTCTTCCTGATTTTTAGTTCAAGGCAGGTTCTTAAACTGGCTGAACTTACGAGAGTTGACACTATAACAAGTTAATCAGACTATGGACTCTCATCCCACGCCTGCCCAGTGCCAACCCATCCTCTCACAGCATGGGAGGCAGAGCTGTGCACTGGCCTTAACCATATTCCACTGTTGCATTTCACTTTGTCCAGATAACTAAGTCCTCTCTTCTGGGATTTCATTGCTGAAACCCTACCCTAGAATTAGCACACATTCAGAGAAGACCTGCAGCAGAAGCTCCGATGAAGGCTTATTACTGAGGTTATTTTCTTGCACACATTGTTTGTGAGCTTATATTGTGCTTGTTAGCTTGCTAAGGAGAACACTGCAATGTGGCATTTTGAACAGCTGTTACATAATGTAGGTGTAAATGTTGACGCACAACTTCGGGGCATCAGTTGACCATGTATATGAGGTTGTATAACCTCCTTTGAGACTACATGGAGGTTTTATAACCTCCTTAAGCTTGCAGGAGGACAAATATGAAAAAGGTACTAGATTGCAATGTCTGGGAATTGTGGGGTTCTGGTAATTAGAGCATAAGCAACATAAAAACAAATTCTAAACCCAGGAAGAATATTTGCCAAACTGATTCACACAAACAACGCTGGTTACATTAATAAACTAAATATTTCCTAATCCACTTCATGCATATGAAACTCTCCTTCAAATCATTAAAATCAGAAATGATTTTCTATCAATATCCATATATTGCTCTATGAAATTCATTTAAAAATAAAACTACAAAGGTGTTCTGCATGGCTTTTTAATTTTGCTTGTCAGTCCTTCCAGTAGCTTCAAATACTTGCAGTTAACTGGAACACTTTGAGAACTTTTATTACAACAAGGTACAATTAGATGTTCAACACAGCCCTTATATTTACAGACATATGAAGCTGACGAGCTTTGTATGCAGCTGTATAATACATGCTTATACACGTAGAGAAAAGTGTAAAAGAGAAAGTCCAAGTAATTTTTTTCTTCTTATACAGTTTAAGTGAGAGAGCTTCAGAATAACCCTTTGTCCCCTGGAACACTTGATACTGCACTAAAGCTGAAGACAGAGAATGGAGTTTGCAAAGCAGCTACCTAGTGCACGGTCTTAAAATCAGCAATTGTTTGTGTGTATCGGTACACAGGACTGCAGTTTGCAGACAAGGCTCCGCGTCACAGGCAGATGTGAGTTTAACACTCTGTGATCTTTACCAGATGCTCTGAACTGGCTCTGATCTCGGACCTATGACAGTTTGGCCTATCCACTTTCAGATGTCACCAGCCTCCACTAGCAATTAAAGGATTGTCTTTCCTTGCAAATGTATGGTTTTTACATACTGTTTAGGTGACTGATCTTGACAGATCAAGAACTGATCTCACACTAGCGTATTTTCACTGGCTGAAATGGAACTCTGCGTGTTGTGAATGGTATACAGCTATTTAGCTATCAGCTGGGATTATATTCAATGCATATACTTCATTTTGTCTAATTTTCTACTTCAGGTCTTTAAAACATTTATAGCATGTGAAACAACAACAACAAAAAATTATACCAAATATATATGTATGAAAGAATTATATGAAAGAAATCCTGAGCTTTAACAGAGTACAAACATGAAGCTGTTCTTTACCATTTGACTTTCTCAATCAGTAACATATAACTCTGACTTCTGCTGTATATGCCTAATTCGGTATTCGTATCATGGTCATTACTTAAAGTTAAGAACTCCACCACTCTTTTAAAGATTCCTTAAGGCCCAAAGATTTTTTTTTTCCCCTACTTTTCACTTAATTAAATAGAAAAAAGAAAAGATAAATACATACTTCTTGACTGTTCTAAAACAAAATTATTGATTTTCAGCAGTCCTCTTTCTTCTCCTCTAAAAAATACTTTCAGAACAGGGAAATCAGTATGGCAAAAATTTGAACGTATGATTAAACAAAAACACGAGCTTACTAATAGCTGTAGTGGTCAAGTGATCCTGAAATTGCAGAATAAGAATTAAGATAGATAAAAAAAAAAAAAGTCATGTCCTGTATCTTTCACAGAGACTTAATTACAGAGTATAAACAATAAGAAAGTAGAAGAGTCTGTCTATTAGACTCCAAATTTTTAGAACAAATCTTGGGATTGTCTGGTATATGCAATAATAATTTCCATATACTGCAACTCTGGAGTTTTTTTAAAACTACATTTTGATATCTTGATCCAAGAGTCATGGTAAATTGAGAACTATAAAGCTTTGCAGAAGTCTATAGCAGCATTTTTGCCAGTAAAAATATAAGAACAAAGTACAGACCCCACTTGGCTTAATTTTTTTTTTTCTTATTTTTCTTCCCATTTTCTTTTCTAAAGTGCTTCTTTCCTCATCTTTGCCCTGGGACATTATGCAGCAGACTGATCACTGAACTTCACATGCTTTTTATTCATTAATAGCCTATGCCAGAAACACTTCAGCCTTTCCTGAAGCTAAGGAACAAAGGTTGCCAAGAAAACCGCCCGGCTGCCCGTGTGCTCCCAATCCTCTAGGTGGCTTACCAGCTCCCCAAAGGAAACATTCAGATGCCTGCCTGTCTAGAATGGCATTGACCTTGCACAGTGGCTTCTCCTCTCCAGCAAAATAGATTCTCTTGTCTCCGTGTGGGACCAGCTGAGTGACCCTGCTCCTGAAGGTGTTCCCGTGTACAGTATGCTATGGCTTTGCCCAGCAGTCAGAAGAACCAATTAAACCATGAAAGAATATACCAGAAAATACATGCGTTATTCAAAGGTGGTTGTTTATCAATGATGTTAAAGGATATCCCTGATACTCCATGAAGTAAGAAGACTCCAATCCCTTTATCCATAAATACTAAGACAAACGTCTCAGTATGGAAGGCTTTGCAGAATAACAGAAGGATTGACACTCTCCTTGTTGCCTGACATGAGCAAGTGAGCCAGGGAGACACTTCAGCAGCTAGAGCTCCGTGCCTTGATGTGAATCTAGAGGTCTCCCCTGGGAACCATGCTGACAAACGACCACTCTCCATGATCCACCATGCCTGCAGTCAGTGGAGAAGATCTAGTAGCCAAAAGTACAAAAAGTAACTGTAAACCAAAACCTCCTTCCAAGAGTCACCATCTGTTCAGCTGACTTCCTGGCTTAACGTTTCAGGGTTTTCATCAAAATATGAACTGTACAGTTTCCTAGGCCATGTCCTTCTGGTGATCCCATAAATAAGAAGTTCCTTTGAGGGAGCTCTGAAGGATGCAGATGGACATCTGAAGAGTGGGATTTGCTGGAGAAGGTAGGAAAGCTTATGCTGACTTTGCACCTTCCAGTTAATGGTGTCTCAAAGTCTAGCAGTGTGGAAAAATAGAACATATAAAAACATAAATTGTTGTTCTTTTCCCACATAGAGTTGGTGACAGTGGGCTGTTTTTCAGCCTACTTGTTCAGAAGATGAGGGTTCCTCTAACTATGAGGCACTAAATAGCTCGACAGAGAAGCTCTCTGGTCCCCTTGCCCTTTTCTGCACCGCTCTCTTCTGTTTATCCCTTTCTTTGTATCTGTGTTTATCTGCTACGTGTTCCAGCCTTTTGTGTGCACTGAGACAACTCTATAGCAAATGCCTTGCTTTACAAGGGCAAAATTCACCGTTGCCTTCTACTCAAATGGATGGGAAATTATTTTCATGACATAAATACTAAACCAGGCCTCTACAGGCATGGAAATGATTAAAGGTCACTCTAGCAAAAGCATTATTATGGAACATAAGAGCTGTTGCTGCATCCTTTGACCATTTTTCCTAGGCATGAAAGGGAAAATATCATGCCAAGGTTTTGACAATTTCTGGATAGTTTTGAAACGCAAAAGAAGGAACCATAACAAAAGGCTGTCACTTTAGAAAAACATGACGGAGAATAAAAACCTTCTTATTTTCATGTCTGTGTCAAGCAGGAATGTTTTTCTACATTTTTAGTCTTACTATGCCTTCAGCATGTAGCTGTGCAGTTTGAGAGAAGAGTATATAGCATAAACTACACAAATTCTATGGTATGAATTGCAATTTCTAAGCCAAAGATAACATGATGCCTGAGGAAGAAAACTGGATTTATACTGGGAGAGGGGTGAAATTAAGGTGAGAAAGGGCCAAAGAATTACAACAGCTCAGAGAGTAACCAGAAAAAAAAAAAAGGCTATTTTTTTCTGCTGTGTTTACAAAGGTCAAGGCTGTTTGCTACTGTGACTGAATGCTTTCAGACAGTTTTCTTGAACTATGTCATGCAACTATTTAAAAGTCTTGCCTTTCAATTTCTATTGCTATTTAATATTTCTGTTAGGATACCACCTTAAGGAAACGGGGCTTCACTGTGTTGAGTGTCACACAGAGAAAATACACAAACCTTTTCCTGACAGTTTTACAAAGTAAAAAGCTTTCTGATATAGGGTGAAATCCTGCTCTCCTTTTACATTCATACAAGCCCATCATTTTGCATATGGATGAAATAAGAAAATTAGTTACCTTTTATTTATAGTCTGAGATTACAATCATCACATTAAGCAGCATTTTATATAGCATCCCTAAAATTACCAATAGGAGAACGTAGTAGCAAATGAGGTATGCTCATCACTTTTTGTGATTTGCCCATGTCACGTCCTCATTACAGAAATGGCCAAAATGAATGAAGGGAACCAGTGGAGCAGTTAGCTCAGACTAACTGTTGGGGTGCAAAGCCGCAAAGGCAGGGATTCTGCCTGCTGATTGTTCATGCTGGGAACTGCCCACAGAAAATTCTTGTCTCGGCAACAGGCCACGTCTCTTCTCTTATGGAGTCAGCCTGGTTCACTAACACAGAAGTAACCTCTGAAGTACTATCTGCTTACCGATGTTTTAGGCCTCTTTCAAAAAATCTCATGAAAAAAAGTCAGGAGGGAAAGTCTTTTCCACTACGCTGGATTTCTGATAAATGGATGTGACCCAAACCTAAGTTGCTTAAATGTCTTTAAATGGCCTCTTCATGGTTTCTCAGCAGCAGGTAAAAATGGAGATTTGTATTTCTCTTAACATCAAATACACTTTAGAGCAAACCAGCAAACAATGAGATAATCTGTTACAGCTGGTACTGAAGGAAGCTGACCATACACTGTGAAGTATCCTACTCCACCATCAAAGTCAACAGGAACTCAGGGAGACTGATCAAGCCCATAAATCAGATTCATTTATTTTGTGAGGTAGGATGCACTTTTTTGATTCTTTACTCTGAACAACTCCATTATCTTACCTTTTAAAAAATATCTACCTGTTTCAGGAGGTGGGAGGAGAAATGGAGTACTACTAGCCCCATTTTAGTATTGTCATACTCCAGACAAAGCATTTCTGAGGTGTTTTTAGATACTATGGATACAACACTTCCCATGAAGTGCGATAATCCCTGAGAAATGTCTGAAGGCACTCACTGCTATTCTGAAATGGGATACTGCATATACAGTAGGAAAGTGTAGTGAAAAAGAAAGGGAGAATAAGAGAACAAAAATTAAATTTTAAACTGCTAAGTTTCCATAAAAAACAGTGATCACATGCTACAGCTTGCAATGGCCATTAACTGTCATCGTGTCAAGTCCTCCGCTCTTTTGTAGAGCCAGAGATGAGGGGAGAACATTGTGGTTAGTTCCACTGTGTCTTATTAATTGAGAACATATCTACATTTTCTCTGTTACCAGAAGCTGCTGGAAAGGGAACCTCTGCTCCGTATATGATAAATAACTGAATGCTTGACTATCAGTCTGGAAAAACACTGCTTCTGGGAAATTGGCTTTGTGGGAGTACTCACAGACAGGGGGAGGCAGCTGGTAAATATAGAAATAGCCAGCATTGAATATCCATTGCCCTATCCAGATACTGGTTACTGTTCTAATAACAACGAATCTTCAGTCAGACAAATTTTATACTCTCTACAAGATTTGCTGCCAAATATGTAATTTATGTGCGTATTGTCCTAGACATTTCATTTCAGATCAATGTTGATTATTTCATCTAATGGATGGATTTCACATGCTTTCAGTTTTGTACACCAAAATCTCTGTGAGCACAACAGTTGGCAATTGGGCCTCACCCTGATTATTAGACAGCTTTTAGTAAACATGCAGAGATTTTTGGTTACCCAATTATACTGTCATAAACAGGATGATAGTATGTACAACATTGTGAGAATAGCTGCATGGAGACACTTATAGGCAGGCAGTAAAAGAGAAAGAATAATAAACCCATTCTTGTTACGTATTAATCTGATAGTATGTTAGCCAAAATCATAAAACATTTCTACCAACACCAGATTAGAAATGAAAATATTCATTCAATTCCCAAGACAGACATGACTATCGCTGGCTTAATAGATGTCTAAATCAAATCAAATGCAGTTTCTTTGTACTTCAGAAAATCTTTTTTTTTTTTTTTATATATATAGTTTTAAAGTCTGTAAGGACTCTAAGATCCACATAAAACTAAATCTATTTCTCTTTTGAGCTCAGTGTAGAAATTGGTGCAAATGTTAATTAAAGAGAGCAATGCCCACTTCTTTATTCCTATGTACCGTAAGAAGAAAGTTTATTTCATTTTTCTGTTTGGAAGTAGTATTCCTCCGTATAAATAAAACTGCGTGTAGCAATACTTTCTGTATACATTACATACTGAATATAGCTGTATACATTACATTCAGCATATACTTCCCAAGAATAAGCTACAGTGAAACAATGGCTGCTGTATTTATGACTGCATTTTTCCTTTTGTTTTTAAGATATTTGTTTTGTGACTGGAAAGTGCATTTTTTTTTATAAATTGTTGGAACTCAACATACAATTCGGGGTATATTTGTATTAAACATATATGTAATAATGTGAGATTTTTTCATGTCTTTGCATCTGCACATATCAATCTATAATGATCTTCTTCTAAACCTAGACAGGTATATGAAGACACAGGATTATCTGGCTAAAACTTCACCCTGAGCATGATGCAATATGTGTTCTATTATCACTGTACCACAGACACCAACTTATCTTCCAGTTGGTGTTTGCTGACTGTATCTGTCACCATTTTGAACTTTTCTTATAGCAATATTTCTCTTTATAGAGTTTATCTGCATGGTGTTGAATTCCTTCATCTTCCTAATCAAATCGGAACCCTTCTTTCAAGTTTCATTTCTCCCCTTTGCCTTTGACCTTCCCAGTATGTATTACTGCTAGTATTATTAAATGTAAATGAGACAGAGGATCAAAATATAGAGTTGGAAAAAAAATTAACTTCAGGAAAACCACGCTCAGTTGGCATATCATAGATATGTGTAGGAAATCAACACATTCTAAAAATGTAAAATTACTTTAAAAACAAGTCTTTTTATGAAAGGAATTAAAAAGAAAAAAGAAAAAAAGAATCCTCTCCACGTCTTTGCCCCAAATCCACATCTACCAAAAAGAGACTCTTATTAGAGCCTTGGGGCTGTATGGGCCCAATTTTTAGTAGCCCATAGCACTTATAGCTCTGTTAGATTTCCAATGGAAAAGCAGATGATTCCCACTTAAAAAAAATAAAAATAAAAAAATAAGGTAAGTTCTCTCATAAACTATGTTGACTGATTTCCCCTTTACAAAGTTTTCAGCTGGAAAATATAGCTTGTAATTCTCTCTCTTTTAATTGTGAAACAAAATTACATTTCCATTTTCTTGAGCTCTTGAGCAACTGCAAGCTGATCAAAGTCAACGCCTGCTATTGACAGATAAGTTAACCACATAACAAAATTTCTTTGAGGAGGGGAAGAAAACAGTGACTGAAGGGAAAATGAAAGAGAGGAAGTAGAAAAACCTGAGAAGAAATAATCCATGGGAAAGCAGAAATAGTGCAAGAATTGCTCTCTTTGCCCTCCTCCTCCCTATTGAAAGACACATATTTGCATTAAATTTTCCAAAGGTCTTTTTTTTCACTTTTCTCATTAGGATACAGGAGCCAGATAATTTGAAATAAACAAGATGTGAGTAACTATAGCTTGTAAATCTACTGCAAATTATGGACAGCTAACTTTTTTTTGTAGTACTTTCTCAGTTAGAATATGCATTTCTAGAGCAAAATATTTAAATTGTTTGTAATGAGATTTATATAGTATACCCTTTGTAGAGTACAAAGTACATAACATTATAGAAACAATATTTTATATCTATATTGAATATTATGCCATGTCAGTATGTTTCATACACAATATTAGGACTTCACTGACACAACTACTTCAGAGTCTTTTAAAAATTATGAATATTTCCAAATGCATTGCTTCCCAAGTATTTCTATTTATGGCACATTCTGACAGTTCTTTCACTGAAAAACTGAGGTATGTTTTTACATGGGCATTCTCAGCAGAAGTGAATTTCTGCCTTTGCAGCCAGTGAGAGGCACTTCCATTTCTGACAGGAGACGTTCTCCTTTTTCATTGAAGAGGGGTGGTCAACCTGCAGCCCTCAAGCCACATCTGGCTTGCAAGCAATTCAGTTGTAACATTTGTGCTGAGACAAGTGCATTTCATCGGCAAAGAGCTGCACTGGAACAGACAATTCATCACTGGTAGGAGGAAATGAGCCAGCAAACACTAGAATCACTGAGTCAGGCTGGGGCTCACCCAAACTCCCAGACATGGCATGCATGAAATGGGCTGGTGGGAGTCTGGGGTACCCCTCACCATTTGTCACACTTAGAAACATAACAACCCACTAAGATACTGAATCTTCCTATGGCTGAGCTGTATGTGGCTCCTAAGATCAGACAGGCCGATTGCCTTTGTTTTGCAATGTTAACGCAGTAACTGTGAAGCTGGAAAAGTTTGTAAGGAAATGTCATTTCCCTGTTAGGAGCTGTACAACTGAAATCTGATTTTGATTACAGATAATAACCAGCAGCCACACACCCCAGCATGTCCTGCCCTGTCAGAGGGCAAACACTTCAACCACACGTTGACTTGATATTTGAGTTGTGCTCTGGTCAATGAACAGCATGCAGATAACTTCTGAGAACAAGAGATCCCTGAAATGAGCATGTTCCAGTGGGGTTCCCTCTGAAGTTTCAGATCAAGTGCACTGTTTCCAAATCAGAGGCTCTAATCCCTTGCCACATGCTCCTATCACTGCAATAAATTAGGATGGAGAATAAAGATGCTAAGGATTTGCCTCAGCAGAAGGCTCCCTTAAATGGCACAGCATTGACAAGACTGCCTTTTGCTTAAAAGTCAGCTCAGATTAGGGCAAAGGAAGGGGCGTATCGAAAGAACCAGTATTTAGCTATGTCTGGCCACAAAACAACCTTCTGAATGAGAAGCAAAACTAAAAGACAGAACTGTAATTAATTTGTATTAGTTTACATCAGGGATTAGAAAAAATTCCTCAGTGTTTTGGAATCAGGGAAGAGGGGCTGTAAAGGTGGAATGCATCTGATGGATCTGCTCAGTTCTGGTACAGCATGTACAAATGAATGCCAGAAGAAACCATTTTCCCCTCCAAGTCAGATTTCTCTTGTCAGTCCCATCTCTTTTTGTTTATGAAAAGGGCACCAGAATAGAATGAAACTCGGTTTTTGGATTTGCACCAACAGATGCTGTAAATTTGCACAGAAACCATCCAAAACTTGGGTTGTGTTCAGGTTCCTTGGCATCTTTAAATCTATCCATTCACGTTTGCAGAAACTGATTCCTTTTCGTCTTCTGTTCTAGCAGGGTCTACATCAGCAGCCTCACAAACATGATGCCCTGCTGCTGATGGATCCATAAACATCCTTTTCCCACCTTAACTGTCTCTGACTGAGAGACCACTTCTCCCCTACAGCCCCAGGACCAGGTGGTCTGCTTCACTTTGTTCCCTGACCTTTGGGATTTTATCTGACTATTCATTTATTTTGGAATGAGACTTTGATAAATTATTGTTCACTATTGTAAATGAACATGCTTCAATAGCGCTGCAGGCCAGAGTTGTAGCAAAGTAAATGCAGGTGATAGCAAATTCCATTTTGAAAGAGCTAAACATATGGACATCTCTCTCACAATCATCACAATTTTAGTAAGAATAAACAAGCAAATATGTTATTGTTAAGCTGTACTCAGCCTCTTCTGATATGGCATTTTAGCGCAAGAAAAATGTTAATATTTTATGTCCACTGACAACTCCCAGATACATGAATGCAGTCTGTGTGTGTGGTGTGCATGTACTGTGACATGATTTTGTAGCCAAATACGGGGCAGATGAGACACATGGTCACAATATTCTTCTTTCTTTAATATTCTTTAATAGGAGACTATCTAACTTTCAAAGGCTTGCATAAAGACGATCATCTATCATTCTCCTATTCCCATCAGTTCCTTCTAGCAGTAGAGAAGAAAAGAACTACACATTGATGTGGTAGGCTGCAAAATAGCAGTCTGCCTGACCTGCATCTAGATAACTTCACCAAATACTGGCCACTATCAAAACAGTATGTTGTCACCCAACTTTATTTTACCTGCAGTTCTTCTAGGATATAAATACAGTTTTTTCAATCTGGTTCTAGAAATAAGCCATAAACATAGTTCAACCAATGGATTAAGCTTAGATATTTACTTCTGATTTACAGAGCAATAGAAAATAATTAATATCAATATAAATAATAATGTATTAACTGACCACAGGGGAGCAAGGAAAAGGAAACAAGCAGAGATTAAACTGATAGTAAAATCTTCCAGTGAAATTCTTCCAGCTGAGTACTGAGTAGAAACTGTGTAAAGCCCTAAGAAGCCAAACAGTAAGTAATATTGCAGAACAGTTCAATGAGTTTCAGAGACTCTTTTGTCAAAAATAATCAGTTGGATATTTGACTGGAACATCGAGCTGGGAAAAAAAAACAAAACAAAACAAAACCAAAACTGTTGCAGGAGTTGTAGTACTACATTTCACAAATAAACATAACAACAACTTACACTTATTACCTTTAAAAGAGTTTTAAAATGACTTTGTATCAATTAGGAAGGTACCTAATTTTTTGACATGGGTAAAAAAAATTCCTCCTTTCAAAATCAGAGGTTTATACTTCATCACTAACTTACACGATACTATTAATAGTTAGTAGCAGGACCCTAGCAGAGTTATATATTTTTCTTTCTCAGTTGCATGTAATGGATCAGCACATTTTACTACATATATTTCATTTCTAAAGCTTAAATGCTAAATAGAGGGACAATCTTGCAAGAAGGATGCACGGTCCGGAACACTAGCTATAGAAAGTTCTGTCCATAAGTTTTTACCAATCATAAACCCAAGACTTTTACCTAGGAATGAGGAAGGGGGTTTCTTGGACAGATATATCAGTTCAGAGTGCAGCACAATCTCTGAGCTTCTTAAACTGCCCTGCTGCATCAGATGAGCTGCATCTCCCTGAAGAGAGCCCAGCCCTTGCATGAGAGCAGGATAAATAACTGTAATGACTCACAAAAATACACTTTAATGACAGACTAACTAAAAAAGGAGACTTTTGAAATGTTACTGGATATTGTTTTGGACAAAAATATTAGTTTTTTTTTTTTTTAATCTTAACTCAGGAAAAAAAAAACAACAAACAACACCCTATGCATGACTTCAGTATTATCTGAAGAAGGAAATTCCAGTTCTCAGCAGCCAGCCCTTGCAACACTGTTAGTTAGACTTTTCTTATTCCTAAATGTCAGTCCTGATGGCTTGCATCAAGTTCACTTTGGACTTGCACTACATTTGTTCCCCTCCATTCTCTTCCAATTCTGTCCTTCTTTGCTTCCTTCTTCATAGGTATAAGCTTTGGGGATATAATTCTGAATCTCTCATTTCTTTTTAAAGGAAAATTAAAATAAAACACAGTGCTTTTTAGGAACTGGTGTTTCACATTATAAATTTATAAGCAAGCTTTTTTTTTTTTTTCCTAGGTGCTCAGGAGGACGTATCATACTGCCTCTAGTATCGTCCATGCAGAAGATTGACAGATATGGAAATAACCTTTGACAAATTCCCTACCCTCAGAAACTTAAGACCTGCATTAAAACCATGATTGTGGGACTGACGTTCACTCATGATTTATGCACACTTTACTCAATGAATTTTAGTACCTGTAGGAAATAATTTAATAACTATAACTGCATTTATATTTGTTTTAGAGGTTTACACATACATAAAAGGGATGTGGATGTGGTTTTATGGAGTTCTATGTCCTACAATTTTCTATTTACTTTGAGCAGAGATTAAAAAAAATAAGGTTCTGACAAAATTTGGCTGTAATATACAATTTTGTCAATAAATATATAACCTTCTTTTTTAAATTCTTACCTTTTATTTATTTATTTATTTTGGGGAGAAGTAATGGAAAGAGGACCCTGTTGCATTTTGTCCCTTTTACTTTTTTCCTGTTATATTTTTTCCCTTTTACTTTTTAGCAAAGAGTCTGAGTTCCTAGGTTGTTTAGATTTCGAATGGTCTCCATCCTCCTTTGCAATCTCTCTGTTTCTGTAATTAAAGAAATAGTGAAAAAAGTGTGAGGCTACAAGCAAAGGATTTTTGAAGAGTTCAAGGATGTAATGTCTGAGTTCAGGATGAATGGGAACTCCCTACATGGGGAGTCTTCAAGATCTTTTTGAAGACTTAAACCTATGTTCCCTGAGTACTGTCCTGCAGGAAACAAACTGGCAGCATGGCTTGGCATTCTTGGGTTGCTCATGTTCGTTGCTTTGCAAGCAGTCAGAGAAACGTAATCTTTTCTTAATGGGTGTCAAAGCTCTACAAAAATCTGAAACATTCAAAAATGTCAGGACTGGTCACATCAGAATTGCGTCTTTTAAAGATGGGGCTGATTCTTTTTGTGCTTAAATAGGAGAATGATTACTTCTGTTTTTCCTGTAGAGCTGTTGGTAAAGAATTTTGCATAGATGTGGGAGCCTGAATTATTTTCCTTCTTCATGATAGGGGCATGCAACCATCTCTCCGGGGTACTGATGTAATAAGCATGCACTACTTTATTAGAAAGAGGTTTTAGTCCCCTTTTAGTACAGATAGAATTCCTTGTATCAAAGGCTGAAAATCACTCCAGCCTGGGGATGATGACACATCTCGGAAAGTCAGTTATTTGGTGGAACAGGAAGTTTCATTAGATGAAGTGTCATAGAATCACAGAACATACTGAGTGGTAAGGGACCCACAAGGATTATCAAGTCCAACTTTTGACTTGACACAGGACAACCTAAGAGTTAAATGATGCATCTAAGAGCATTGTCCAAATGCTTCTTGAACACTGACAGGCTTGGGGCCGTGACCTGGGGAGTCTTTTCACCCCTCTCAGTGAAGAACTTTCTCCTAATATCAAATCTGAACTTCCCCTGATGCAGCTTTAAGCCATTCCCTTGCGTCCTATCACTGGTCACCAAACAAGAGATCAACACCTCCCACTCTGCTCCCTGTCATGAGAAAGTTATAGACAGCGGCAAGGTCACTTCTCAGCCATCTCTTCTCTAAGCTGCAGAGCACAAGAAATACTTGCTTCTATTATCACCAACTACTTATTCCATAGTAATGAAGGAACAGACCAACAAGCAAATTCAAACTGGAACACACAGAGCCTACTCTGCGACCTTATAACGTATGCTAATGGCTAAGGTGCTGCAGGGGATGGGAGACTCTAATCTCCTCACCTAGAAATGCTGGCAATCTAATCTTCAAAAAAGAAACATCTACAGAAAAAAAAAAATCAAAAATCAAACCAAAGCAAATTTAAAACAACTTCTGAATTCAGAAACTAAAACCTGAAAGGTCTGGAACCTAAAAATTGAATGCAGTGGTATTTTGGTTCTCTCTTTTGCTACTTTCTCTGAAAAGAATTATATTTGTATTTGTAGTAGAAGTTGCAGGAGGAACAAAAGACCTAAAAAATGACTTCATTTCTAAGTAAAGTAGGAGAGAAGTAGTAATGGCAAAACCTCCCCTCTCACTATCTTCTATTGCAGAACGAGAGTTAAACTCAAGACAGGATGCAAGTTTCTCTGAAGCTGTGGGAGAACACTGAAGGAGTCTGACAAACAAGGGATTGAAAGCGAAGGCAGAGATCACTGAAGGAATCAAGGATTTGGGGAAAAGTTCTGAGAAATTTAGTTCCTCTCTGTTGAGATCTTTTGCCTCTGTACTTTGAAATTCATGTCCTCTTCCCCCCCCCCCCCCCCCCTCCTTTTCTTTTGACACTTTCATTTCATTCTTCTACCTTACAAAAGCCTTAATGGACTTCATTTCCCCCCAGCCCTCACCCCTATCCTGACCTAGCGGATCACCTGACCTGATACGTGCCCCGATCTTAAAGTGTGATGTGACTGATGAGGTGTACGTCTCCAACCTGTCACCTTCTCTGGTAGCCTACTTCATCCACATCCTAACACTTGGGGTCTCCCTGTGGTTCCCAAGAACTAACAAGATCTGAAGACAGTAGCCTGCAGAGAGGAGATTGCCAGCCTCTCTGATATGTGGGGAAGGACTTGGGTAAGACAGAAGGCTAAAGAGAACTACTGGGAGTCACAGAGAGGCAGGAAAAATATTTATCCTAGCTTTTCAATGAGAATCCAGAAGAAAGATCGGAATGGGTTTTAAAAACTTGTTTCATTCATATCAAACAAAAAGACTTTAAAAAAAATAATATGAGGATAAGGAGTACAGCCTGAGTGAGTTGGAAGAACACAATAGTACATGGGAAAAGGTAAACTTGCAAAGGTTTGGATGAATTTGTATGTTCAAGATAAGCACCCTGTTTGGGGATCCCTTTCCAAATTAGACCTCTCAACCTTTTGAGTTGTGGCTGTTGCAAATGTTTACTTCACCATGAAGTGTGCAGGAAAATCGAGAGAGAGAGAAAGAAGCTGATTTATGAATCTGAATTCTTGTAAGGACAAATTAATTGCACTGTGGCACTTCTCTATAAACTAATATTGACTTAAAGGACAGCAGGAAGAGATGAAGACAATGAGTCCCTGTAGCACTTACATGCCACAGAGGCCCATTAACCAAATGTGTACTGAAGCACTACATTTGTTTGGAAAAAATAAATGTATGTCCTATAGGTGAGTGCAGTAGCATAGCAAGCATTTGACAAGGTTCTGTACCTTACAAATATCCACAGGATAAAAGCTCTTGAAATTATCTTTTTCAAAATTTTATTTTTAACCCCTCTCCTTATTTTTGGACATTTGTTTTGGACTCATTTTGACTTCAGAAGGCTTTAGAAAAATCTTGTTCATGAAAATATACACATTCTCTTTATGCAGTGTTGTGTCTCGTGCTATTTATATTGAATGGAGTACGGTCACCCTTGGACTCCCACCATGATAAGGTATGTGTCTGCTTCGGGCCATCTCCAGGAATAAAATTTTATACACAATATTAATTTCTCCCCAAGAATATAGGCCAATCATGACCTACAAACTGATCAAAGTTTCTTCTCTCTGATGAGCATGATAGTGAAATAATTTAGGTGGAAATAAAAGTAATATAAACCTCTACATCTTCACACTAGACTCTGATTTATTAACTAATGCAATGACTTCTTTAAATTTAAAAATCACCTTCTCACCTCAGGTTCTTAGCATTTTCAATGGATGGTCTTTGCATTAAAAAACAAACAAACAACAAAACAAACAAAAACAACAAAAGAAAACACATTAACCTGTAACAAGATCTTCGATCTCCAAATGAGCTCATTAGTTGTTTCTTTAAAAAACCCTCTCTGTAGAAAGTGAAACCTGGTGTGATTATATGAACTGACCTTGCACAATCTGGGTTTGAATGTGTCTGCAAAAACTTATATGATTAGAATTGTCAGTAACACTTCCTGGAGCCATTAAACATGAGCATATCTGCCAATGCATTTATTTGACAACTTGCAGTGAGCTCACTAGAAATGCTCTATAGAACTTTCCCCCCAGTTTAAAAAGGACTTGCCAGAATACATGTAGGATATTGCAAGAAGACCTTAAAGAGGAGACTCACTTCATAGAGAAATAATTATTTGGAAGAGTTAAATTGTCATGGAACAAAATATCTTCTTTTCAGCAATTTAATCAAAAGGCTAAAGATTCAGAAGATGCTTATAGAAATGATGGTTACATAACAAACTTAGATGCACCAACCACCATAAAATAACACTAAGAAAATAAATGCTGTTTATGGATTATACTCTCTGTGAATGCAGGAGAGTGAGAGCTAATCAAACATCTTTTGCTTTGGAGAAGAAGAAGAACACAAGGACTGCTTGCACTAAAAACCCACTAGGGAAGATGCAACTAGGATCTGGGCGGTGCTGAGAGAGCTTGAAATGCTTTGTGCACCCCAGCACGTAGTTGTCTTCTCAAGAATGGTGTTGCCTGTGCCATCTTAGCTCTGCAAATAAACTCTACAACACAGAGGATGAGACTAATGTGCCTCTTAAAAAATATTCTTGCAAAAAACAAAAGAAAACTAGAAAGGCAAAGGAGATGACCCTCTGTCTAAATAGGGATAATAAAAGGAAAAAGACAAGTGGAAAACCAGCAACAGCCTCCTGAGGATCACGATGTATCTACTAGTAGTGTCTAATATTCCTGAAATTCAATGATAGGTGATTTCTATGTTTCATGCCATTTTTGTTGCTGTCCCACCAGGGACAACTGGTCAACTATTTGTCAACTCAAAGCCTTCTGCTTCATCATTTGTGCCTATTTGTCTCATTAATATTTCCACCACCATTAATATATCTGGCAGATTTTTGCCAGACAGAAGTTGCTCCCCTAGGAAGCTTGATTAATTTCAAGAGTCCTAAATATCCATATGTTCTCTCAGAAGTTAATTTTAAACAAAAACCCCACTTTAAAACTTTTGTTAGTCAAGTATTTATGATTGATCCCATTAAAAGGCAGGTATGATCATTTTGTAATTTCTGTATCGTGCCTATGCCGCCGAGTCCAACCTGGCAGTTGTTACCTCCATACATAAATAATTAATAAAACTAATTATGAGTACCATAAACAGATGAATAAAATTGAATTAAATTCATGTTAAAAAACAAAACACAAAACCATGAACAAACAAACAACAAAAGTGTGTGTGTGAGAGAATATTAATTTCAAGCTCTTCCACAATGTACAAACTACATGAAGTATACTGGAAATTGAAAGCAAGATTAGGTTTGGTATAATCCCTAGAATGCCATGAATTATGTTCATGAATTCCTTTTATAAATCTCCTTACAGACCTGCTGGAGAAAATATATCCTTGGCATGCCTAGCAGTCATGGGTAGACACATGTTTTGTACAGGGTACGACACTTGGGATGTCCTCAGATAGAATCAGTGATACTGCTTTGAGCCTCCTGTCCATCACTTCCCTGGAGAATACAGAAAGCTCCACGTTACAGGCTACTCTGAATGGCTCAATGCATCTTTTCCACTGGGATTAGTCCCTTTCAAAAACAGAGTTCAAATATGAGTGTGGATTGTAGTGCAGTTTTAGGGCCACTTGCCTGAGAGGGGGCCAGAATAGGCCCCAAACACTGAAGGTATCACAAATGATAGATGGTTTGTTCTCTATTTATTTCCAAAAAGAAATGAGCTGTGTACCTACCTCCAAGAAAGACTTTAAATGACAATGACAGCATGACCCCCAGGGACAAAGCGCCTATGGAAGTTAAACTGAATATAAGTATTAAATATCAATATAATATTAAATTTAATACTTCAAAAAGTGTAGTCTTCTTTACAGCTTTTTGAGTTGAGTGGAGTAGGCTGCTCCTCATTCAGAAGCTGGATATTTTTACGGCTTTTTGAGGTACCCATCCTCCACCTATTGTGCAAGGAAAGCTGATGGATTGCCCTCTGGCAAGCTACCTGGTAGCACTGTTTAGGTCTGCTTCTCCATTCAGACTGGAATGGTTTTCCCAGGGCTATCCAGGAAAGCCACATTGTAGAAGTGGGAAAACCAAACCAAACACAACAACAACAACAAAAAGAACCCCTGATTCAAAAGACCCAAAGGACTTCACTTCTTAATCATAATCTTTTCTCTTGATAACAATTCAACTGGCAGTGAAGAAAAATGGGAGTCTGATTTTTGTCCCTTATCATTATACACCCTCCCCTCTGACTTCAGCAAAGAGGTAACTGAATAGGTCTGGGATAAGTAAAAGGCAAAGGTTGTTTAACTCTTGCACGGGAAAAATATAGTGAACCAACCACGTAGCTCATTAAAAAATCAGGTTACAAGACATTGAACTAATGTATAATCCATGAATTTTTAAGCCAACTCAAGCCTTTCTGCTCCATATAATTGCAAGACAGCACAGTATTGCTGGTGCTAAAGGCAGGGGAGATTGTATCTTAACATTTCAATATGTTGATTAATGTTGTTGTAAAGATACACTTTCAAACTGCACAATCATTTTACCTCCAGTTTTTTGCTAAGTTAGCACATCAAGAAACCAATACTTTTAGACAAAGACATGCTATTTTGTGATGAAATGTTCTTAGACATTGTCTGCTAAATCCCTATAATTAGCATGGCCCCTGGTGAATGTCACCGGGTATTTGATGAAACAGGGCATGAACTCTGCAGCAACACCCAGGGGGGTCGGTAATGCTATCCAGAATGACTCTTGGAATTTTTAACTACTAGATAGGTTCTCCTTATCTAGGAAACTCAGGGGAAAAAGGCATTTGTCCGGTCTAATGACCCCTGTTAGCAGATTTATGCCACCTCCCTCTATACAAACTGTCTTCTCTCACCTCCTTTTGGATATTTGAGAGTACCACTTCATGCCATATTCTTTCCAAAAAATACTATGTGGTATTGTTAAAGAAAGAAAACAGCCAAGTTCCGTTTTTCCATTCTGCTTAGGCCATTGTTCTTATTCCTGAAAACACAAAGAAGAGCAAGAAATTTTGTGGATAAACAAAAGAAAAAAAGATAGTATGATTGCAGAAGGTAGTTTCAAGTGTCCTGGTAGAACTACAATTTCTTAGTAAAAGGACATTCTCATCTAGGAAATAAAACGAACTTTCGCTACTATCAAGAAAACAGTTTTCTTTGGCTGCAAAAATATTCCCACAAAACTGGAAGGTGGGTTCCTCTGTGCCGGGATAATTTCCAGAATGGCAAATATTCCAAGAAAGTTTTCCAAGTTCCTTTTACTTATAGTTCCTAGCAGTCTGCTGGCTACTAAAATTTTCGTGAAATTTGGAGACTGAGTCAAATACCTTTTGCAAAACGGGCCTAGTAGCTGTAATCCAAACCAGAGTTGCCATGTCTCAAGTGAACTCTCCAGTAGGCACAGCATTAGCTATAGAGACATTCTCTTATTTCGAGAGAAACTCTAATGTAGACACAAGAAACTCTCGATAAAATTTCCATTTTGCCTAGCACATTTTTCTCAAGTTTGCTTCTGCCATTCTGATTTGTGTATCATAAAGAATTTTAATACTGGTATCCATCTTCCTTTAGAAAACATTATGTATCTTCCACATTTCAAATGCTGATAATTCTTAGATGAAGAATTGCCTTGAAACACTACAGAATTATTTCTAAACAGATTTCAAAGGATTTTAATATTAATGGTATGTCCCCCCCCCCCCAAACCCATGATAGATCTAATTTAGCAAACCTATACTGTTTTTGAAAATACACCTCTTTCATAACAAAAGGGATTGTTTTTGTTTCAGTTGAGCTTGTGGGTGGACTGAGTAATCAATTCAGTTTGTTTTTTCCTTAATTTTATGTTCTGAACAGTGCACGATATCAAAATGATGGAATGAGCTGTAGCCAGGGTTAGGGGGCAGGGGGAAGCTGTCTATTGTATTAAGGACTAACTCCTTGATTAAATGTAGACTCAAAACAAATAACCTCTGCGCGCGTGTTAACTAGCCTAATTAATCTTCATGTTAGATTAACTTGATAAAATGTTGACCTAATTTGGGATTAAAAGATTACAAGTAACATTTTCAGCTGAAAGCTGTAACATGCCTCATGTCAACACAGTAATGACAGAATTAACCCTGCAAGCCCTCTGCAAACGTGTGCACTGGATGTCACTGCTTAAGTAGAGTTTGCATGACCTGTAAATCCAGGAAGGCTCTTTTATATATAAAAAAGCTAATTTTAAAACATTGGGCTCTCGCTCAGGATCTCACTGGTCTGCATGTACTGAGAAACACCAGAAAGCTAAGAGAGAAAGTAAAGATGCATCATCCTTGCGCTCTTTACAAGGTGGAAACTTCTACACTGAATATATTCTGTGTGTTTATATTTAGATGTAGAAATTGGAAGGAAGCACATTAGGGATTCAGTGAATCGTTAGGAGGATCATGAAGAGGAAAATGTCTCTGGGGTAGCCTGGGAGACACAGGACTCAGGTGCAGGAAAATTCAAAACCAGAAAAACACTGTCAGTCACAGCTCAGGGAGACTGGGTGACACTGGTCTGTTTGTGAACAGTGGAGATCTCTTTCCCTGTAATGAGCTTGCATGTGGCATTTCAAGCTTTGTATCCCAAAGAAAAGAAAGCAGGGAGAGAAGATTGAGGAAGGAAAGAGAAAGAGAAAGTCTGTAAGAAGTGATTCTCTTAGCTCATGCTATTTTTGTCTCGTAACAATTTCATATCTGCTCTTTTCATAGATAAAATATGCTGTCTCTCACTTACCACCTTGCAAAGCACTGGAGTCTCAAAGATGAGCTAAGCCCTTTTCAGCTCTCAGCACCATTATGGCTGTGATGCTTCCCACGGACGGGACTCAGAACTTGGGCCATTATCACAAAATGCTCTTCCACTTATGTTATGGCTCTCTGCACTATTTTTGAGACTACAAATTTCTGGGGTAGCTACTGAGAGAGCGTCTCTGGCTTTCACTTAGGCTGGTCAGAATAAAAAATAAAATAAAAATGGAGCACAGTATTGTGGCATTACATACTAAAATCTCATTTCTCGTGTTAGGCCATGCACCACAACAGAGACAGCATTAGAGGGAACACCTACCCTGTGCTACTTCATGTGACATTGCAAAGCCCTGTTCTGCTCTTGCAGGCTCTTTCATGTGCTTCGACCAAAGCCCAGCGAATGCACTAGGGTAACTGTAACCAGCTGCTAAAAGTCAATGCTCTCACTTAAAATCCAGGACAAAACAGCATCAGAAATCAGTCCTTGATATAAAAAGTCAGGTCCTGCATTCCTACACAAACCCAAATATTTGACCTTCCTATTTACTATATGCATGTAGAGGAAAAAAGCCTTTGTGTGCAGCCAGCAACAGAGTAGAACTATACTTTTAGCTCTGAAATAAATTCTTACAGCTAAGAATTACCTAAAGGGACATATCAGAAGTCAGCAGAAGACTAAGTGACAGACTGAACTGAATTCTGGGAGAGGGCTTTCTAGTAAGGTGAAGTTTGCAACCAAAAATGCAATTTATACCTCAGGATGTGCATCAAGGATGATATACTAGAATAAAATACGATGTACAGGGATACAGGGAAGCAATAAAGGAAAAACTTTATTTTGTATTTTGTATTTTTTTGCTTGCTCTTTGTATCACAACTTGTTAGCGCAGTGTTAACAATACTGAAGTTGAAGTTATATTCTCTCTTCTCTCAGTAGCTTGGAAGTTTTATTTTTTGTGTGTGTGCATACCAAACAAATGCTTTCATATAAATAAGTCATGTAGGCTTTTATTCCCCTAGAACAGGAGGATACATGCAAGAGTTTTATGGATTTATTTCCATTTATACTGCATACCCCTTGATAATTTACTACCCCATTATTTCTATGTGTTATTGCCTAACTTTTCCTCTAAGAAAAAGGGAACAGGATATTAAAATTTTCCTTAAGTTACCATTACTAGTGTCCCAAAGAAGAGCAATCTGAAGTTTTTTATTGTACTCTGTCACTTCCCATAAATTCATGACCAAGAAATCAATGACTAATCCAAGTTTGGTCAGACAACTTGGCCCAAAGTGGAGGGGCTTAAAAGCTGAGTAACAGAATTAAGAGCATTTCTCTTGTTTTTATTCCCATGGAATAATGGTTTGCAGCCATAGCAAACTGTGATGTGATTTCCATCAGTTCTGAAAAGTTATGCAAGCCTGGAATAGACCTGTCTTCAGGAAGGACAGACTATAGCAACATGCAGCTCCTTCTGGCTATTACTTAGCTAGTATTCTTTCCTGGGATGGTTTAAGAGACTGATTAATTTAAAAGCTACTGCAGAAATCTTTGCTAATAGAACTGATGGTTTTTCTCTACAGATTGATAATGAAGTCTTGACTATCAGTCACCTCTATGCTACTGTAAGTAGCTGCTAATTAAATTCCTCACATAAATTATACTGCATCTGTGCCCATATATTTCTGCAGTTTTATTTAATCTTTTACCCCAAGTATCGGGTACATTTTCTGAGATTTCACTCCAGTTCAACAATAAATGAAATAACCACTTGATGACTCCAGATTAGGGAGATATTCATAGGCAATTTTTAAAATATGCAGGATGAAAAACATGTCAGGCCTGTTCATGCATTGAAACTTGTGAATGTGGATATTGTGAATGTTCACCGAAACATAGAATAAACAAGTTAATTATCACAATTCTGTTGTATATAAACAATATTTGCTCTACCCATTACTTAAAAGTCTGGACTTGTAATACCTATCTTAGAGGAAAAGGACAAAAGAAATACATGAAAATATATGCTCCTTACTGTGGACAACTGACTGCAAAATCAAAGTGTATCTGTAGCAAACCACTTAAAGGTTTACCTTTTAAATGTATCCCTTACTACTCTAGCCCTCTCTTCCACAGTCAGATGGTTTTACCTGTAAGTTGGCACAAGATCGTACTGCTGTCTCAAAGTAGTTTGGCCATTTCAATATAGTTGAAAAACACTTGTAGAGAACTTCTTGATATGTAACCATAACTAGATCAAAGATTTCTAATGTCACTGAAGTTTTCATCTGGACTGAAATTTTCGAAATAGAAGTACAACATGACTACTTTTGAAAAGCTTAATTAGTCACAAGCACTGACCACTATATGTACAATTAAACGCACTGAACTTTTATCCAGGCAAAAAGATCCCAAAGCATAATTTTCAATCTCTGTAACTTCTATGAAATACTATTACTATTTTCAATGGAAAAGAGAAGCCTTGGGAGATTACATGTTTTTTACAATACTACTATCTATCCAGCACAAAATGAGAATAGAGTTTACCAACAGTCCTTCCAGGCCAGAATCTAGCCACCTTGAACCACACACGCAATGAAGCACATGCTTACTTAATATTAAAAAAATATTTAATGTTTTAAAATCTTGATATGCAACATGGCCCAAATTGATCCAGCCTGAATTCTACCCTATGCTGTTGTTTCTTATTAAGGATTCTAAAGGTTCTAAAGGTCTAGGGCAGACAGCAGTGTATATGAGGTGCAGGAAATCAATCGGGACTCGGGGTAGGTTTGGGCACAAATATTTTACTCTATAGAAGATGGTTTTACTACTTGCTTACTCACATTCCCAACTAACCTAATAATATTTCTAACATGAACACACATGAAGATGAACACACTGAGATCACTTTATGAGTAAGGTGATGTACATATGCACACACATACATAGCATCTAATGTTAAAACAATGATATTGTGTTACATCATCCTCTCCAGTATTTTAAATTTATTGGATGGAGAATTACAAGACTATGGCATGAGAGCCACTGAAAGATTTTTTTTTTTGTCCTTCTCTCAGACGAGAGGAAAATCAATAATTTTCCTACAAATACCCTACTATGAATCCAATTTCTTTCCCCCCTTACTAAACAATGGTGCCAGTAACCAAGTGGAAATTAGCTTTTAACTTGCATGAAAAAAACACTATACACTGTAATCAAAAAAGCAGCAACTGCCTATAAAACAATACTTTATAACTCAACAGAGATGCCTCCATGTCTTACATTTAGATTGGATCAGTGTAGCAAGGAAAAATACAACAGTACTTTTAGCCAAACTCGAGCTAAAACCAAATGCAAATTCTACAGTAATAAGTAAAAGTTCACTACAGCAACTCCTCATATCACTTTTTTACTTACTTTTCAAGAATAACTGAGTAAACAAAACAGCCAGCAAGACTGCTTTCAGCTAGAATACTTTTTAGGGAAATACAATAAAAACAGAAAACTGAGAATGCTAACACTAAGATCTATCATTGATTAGGAAACAGAAACTTAATGTTCATTTCATATGCTCACTGAAAACAAACCCAACTCACCTCATTTTTGATAACCTGTATATCCACAACAAACAGCACACAGATATAAGCTGACCACCACTAATTCATAGACAAGGTTTGCCATGTTATTTCAAATTCAAAATGTGCTGATTCTGTTTTTAGATATTTCATAAGCAGAAAAAATAAAACAACAACAAAAAACAACAACACAAACCAACCAACCAACGAACAACCAAAGAACAAAAACACATCACATAAAATATTTCCTTCAAGTTACTTAGCTGTGTTATTACAATTTGAGTCCTAGTGTATTTATAAATTGTTTTATCCTGCTAAGACTTCAGGAGTAACATAACACAGCTGCAACTGATTAATAATTTTTCTTATATTAAAGATGCTATAAAATGGTTTTGGTATTTTCGTAAAAATCCACAGACTGCAAAAACTTTACAAATCTCATATAAAACTAATGAAGATCATGTCTACAATATGTTTTACAGTCTTCCCTGACGTTAATTGCTCCTTAAGTGCAGTATATTTATCAGCTTATATTTAGCATGTTCCTCACATATTATAAAATACTGTAGCACCCCACCATTCAACCCCTCAAGTAACCTCTTGAAAATAAAATGTGAATGAAGTTCACGAACAGGAACTATTCTTCCATAGCTAAACAAGTAATTGCTAAAAAAACTAAGTGACATTTGCAAGGACAAATGCAACTCCAATGAAAAATGGTGCAATTCTTTCGGAGGCTTTTTTTTTTTTTTTTTGTTTTTCCCCTCTTGTAAAACATTAAGTACTCGAGTAGTAAAATAATGAAACAACCAGATGAAGAAAAACAGGGAATCAACCATGTTAGCAATTGGTAATGCAACTGCTTTAATAGAAAAATAATGGAACGCTGCTTCCAATATTTTGAAATAAGTACTGATTACACAAAGGAAGCTATAGAATAGGAAAAGTATGTAAAGTATACTCAACTCTATCTTTTACCACAAAAAAAATAAAGACAGAGAAAAAATAGCCCTCCCCCCTCAAATATTCCCCTGTAAGCAATTCCAGGTGCTATGATTTCTAGATATTTTTCCCTTTGGTTTGTACTGTACTATTGCAATTTTATATTTATCTTGCCATCTGTCACAAGAAAGAACAGATATAGAACAGTGGCAAAATCATGTTAAAAAGACTGTCTTGGGATAACAAAGAGAAAAGTTAATGGACATGGATTTACAAATTATTAATGATTTTTCTTGTCATTTCTTGAAAAATGAAAGCTATGCACGCTGTCTCTTTCCCCAAACAGATTGCATTTTATTCCTCTGCAGTTTGTCCGTCAGGCTTCACTCTGACAACATAATCCAAAACTAATCCAGAGCATTCAGTTTTCCTTGTTGGCTCTCATGCACACTGCTTAGACAAATCCTGCTACCTGTCAGCCCTCCTGTGTGTGCCAAACAGGCTGCCAGGTTAACCCCTGGGGAAGCCAAGAGACCTGCTGACTTAACCCCTGCTTCCCTTCAAATAATCCACTGTAAATACATAGGACGTTAACAGGCTAACTGTTCTAATCATGGCTGGATCCCTTAAAATCTGTTTCATACACAACCCTTAAGAACTAGGGATCTAAGCATCACTGCTGGAAGAGGAACGGATTGCTTCCAATAACACAAGCACTAAATAAGCAGATGGATAGAACACACTGAAAGGTTTTAATCCCCTAAAGGAGTCTGAGAAAATATACACATCACTTCAATTGCCCACCTCATTGCTTATAAATTTTCCCTAATTGTCAGGACAAGGTCAGAAATAATTTAGTACAATGAAAGAAAGTCTCATTTAGTTACAATTCAGGTTCTTGCTGGCAAACTCTCTACCCATCACTTTCGTCCGCTTTTATAAAAAATTACTTTCATAAAATTTACCTTTTCAGTGCTCTAGGGTTTCTTTTTGTTCGTTTGCATTTTGTGGAGATCCGGACTAAAGAGAGAATAAGTCAATAGCTAAAAGAGATTCTAGTAAAGCAACATCATTTACAAATAATGACATTTTAAAATAACTCTACTATCTAAAGACATATAATTATTTCCTAGCGGCACTTAAAACAATTCATTTCTAATGCTTTAAGCCTGAAATACAGAGAAAAATCTGAGTTACAAATCTTTTCAAAATACTCACTCTGAACTCAAAACCCAAAATAAAACAAAACCTTCTCCTCATTGGAATTCAAGGCACATCACTCTATCTGCTGCTGCAGCATCAACAATCCACAGCAGAAAATAACTTGCGTAAGCACGGCATACCGAGGAACACTTAAAAGCCACACTAAGCTTAGCCACATGAGAAATGTAATAAAACATCGCACAGCTCATTTAATGTTTGGAAGGCATGATGTCCAGGTTAATATCTGAAGTGGGGGAAGGTAGAGTAAGCCACATGGGGAGGGCTCCTGAACTCTGCCACAAACAAAACTGGGAAGGTCTATTGTGACTTCTGATAAGAACATTTATTTTACTTCAATTAAATTTCAGGCGTTCTCTTGAGAGGAAGAAGGGAAAATTGTTCTTCCCTCCCACGCACTTACACACATTCATATTTATGCTTTACATACACATGCAAAGCACACACCTCGGTCTCAGGAGTCCTGGGAAATGTTTAAATGGTTTTATTCATTCTTAGAAGTGTTGTGCTTGTGGCAGCTAATAGATAGATCTTTTAAATGTTACAGATTCCTGAGATGTTTAAAATGCTCTTGCTGTTTTTAAATAAAAGGATAGAGTTTTAAAACTACACTGTCTAAAGGTGTTACTCATTCTAACACGCTTCCTATTTTTTATATACTCAAGAAATGTTAATCCTTAACGAGATTTTAAATTTACTCTCACTGTTATTTTTAGATCTTCACAATCACTTAATGAAGCAATAAGGAAAGAAATATTTGGTAAAATATTAGGCACTTCTAAAATAAACTGATGCAAGAAATAACTAAAGCATTTTTATTTATATCTTTTTAAAATCATCTACACTCTCTTTTTTTCCCAGTTCATTTCAAAACAACAGTTATTTTGTTGACAGAAAAGTTCATTAAGGTCTCAGACAGCAGTTTGTCTTTGGGGAGTTGACAACTTTTGTTAGGGAGAAGGCAGTAGTTTAAAAGATATATCTTATCTCTCCGTCAGATAGTTTTTCTCAGAATCAGAGCTTCTTTTCATTTTCTTTCCTATATGGGAATTTTTCATGTAGTTTATTCAATATTTTGCATATCTGAAGTTGGAAAGGTGACATTATTCATTTGGTTTGGAAGATCAGCCTACATCCAACATTTTTTTTTTTTAAATCCTTACTCTGCAAGTGCGTGAGAAAACTCCCATTGACTTTCAGAGGACCAGGATATTAGTCAGTCTTGAAGCCACGACTTCTGGACAATAAATCAATACACCCCAAAGAGTTGTGCATATGAAAACACACGCTTGTGCTTAGCCTTTCAGCTGTATAAGTTATAGGTAAATTACTAATGCAAAAGAAGAAACTCCACACAGCACCATAACAAATTCCAGTGTTACAAACATAGCCTCCCTCTCTCCTAAACGAGATTAATTCTTCCTGAAAATGCTATATTTTAATAGACCATATTGTGCGGATGTGCCTAGGCTCAATCAAATGCACACAGCACCAGAATTTTTAGAGGATATTGGGTAGCAAGTTTGTTAACCAAAATATAGTGCCATAGGAGTTAAACAAGAGCTTAGGGAGCTGCTGTTCAAGAACTTTATTTATGATTGCCAAATAGCATCCAGTCTTTGGGCATACTAAGGAAATTTATTTAAAAATAACTGTACCTCAGTTACCTAGGAAATGTTAGCTTTTAAGCTGAAACACCTCTTTGCTTTCATACTTACTGTTTTGAACTAGATTCATAATGGCAAGCAATCTTTGAAAAAAGTCTGTTAGCAAGCTACTAAGTTTATGCTATGGAGAAGTTTATTAGGCACAACTTAAAGGTCTGCCATTACACTCAGAAATGGAGTTTTAGGATGTTTGATGATCCAAATATACACGGTTCAGTGGTCAACATTGCAATTGTTTAAAATGCAATGACTAATCTGCAACTTATCAATATATTACAAACCAACGTTGACAATGCCAGGGTCTTTGTTGATAATTTTTCCTTTATATAACACCAGCTGGAAGATGTTTCCCTATTATTGATCATGCCACTTATCAGCTATTCACAACATATTTCTTTGTACTTGGTACAAAATCTAAACAGTGTGGGCTTGGTTCATTAACCTTTTGATATTAGGCAAAAGGGGGAGTAAGGCAGGGAGAAGAGAAGCACTAAAAGTAATTTCACCGTTATGTGGATTTGCATTTAGATCAAGACATTTGAAGGGCCAAAACAGGGCACAGACTTTCTAGGAGAGAAATAGCTCTTAGAATCCGTTCTGAAATCTATAGATGCAAAGGGAAGGCTTTCTACTGATTTAATTTTCACTTGTTCATGGACTGAGTGAAAAGTAAGTTTCAAAAGCTTAAAAATAAACAACCCCCCTACCTTTCAGTGGGTTCCCTAAGGACAGATTGGAAGCGGAGCTCTGCAAGGAGCTGACAGGGAAACCTTAAGCCACAGAAAACAGGGATGAACTGTGCTTTCTTACAGATAGCCTGAAAGTCAGAAAAAAATTCTGCAACAGACTTCGGGAAACATGAACTAAGGAGCAGTTTAGAATATTTTAAGAGCAGAACATCAAAATTTACAGATTCTGTCTGCAGCGTATTTTTAATATAATTTATCAAATATAGATTCATAATGAAATTCAGGTTTAAGTGAACTTGACAGATGAAATATTTGCATGAGTGTCTGAACCTGGCAGGGCTCTATTTAAAAATACACATGCACCAGCAAAAAAGCTGATAAGAAAAGGAAGTTAAGGTTGCAGAGTCAAGCATAACATTAACACTTTTGAATTCAAGCTGTCTACCTAGGAGGTAGCTGATAAGGATCTGATCCCCTACAATCTTTTTCTTGTTTTTCATCTCCTGCTTAGGCACACCTTGTCCCCAGTAACTTGCATTCTTCATTCCAACATGAACCAGTGTCCAGACCTCCCTCTCTCTCTCTCTTTTTTTTTTTTTTTTCTTTTTTTCTTTTTCACCTGAACTTCTAGCATTTTTGGAAATGAGGAAAAAGAGGAAATGACCCAATCATTTGTATTAAAAATTTGTGTGGCTAATATCCTTTGTAGAAAAGTCATAATTTCAATAAAAAGGAAAATGAACGCATGCCTACTGAAATGTTAACTTGAAGCCTGAAGTATTTCCACCTGTCATACAGCTGCAGAAGTTGCAGTTTGGCTGCCTTGTGCTCCTATACGCACTTTATGCAGACCAGACTGCCTTAGCAGGCTGCATCAGCCAGTGATGCTCATGATGAAGGCCCCCAAAATTAAGCGAGGTGGCCACATATGAGGCATAAGGCTTCCCAAATGCTCCACCAGAGACTGTGACCC
The DNA here is from genome assembly GCF_047663525.1 of Anas platyrhynchos. Classification (NCBI taxonomy): domain Eukaryota; kingdom Metazoa; phylum Chordata; class Aves; order Anseriformes; family Anatidae; genus Anas; species Anas platyrhynchos. The sequence continues at coordinate 6,822,781 of NC_092590.1, forward strand.
CAGCTGGGGCATCTCTGTGCTGAACAGCCCTGGTTTGTATACAGCATGGACCTAGCACACCCTCATGCCCTATGGGGAGCATGGGCAGCTACGGGTAGGGCAGCGCTGTGTCTCCTGCAGCTGCCTTAGGACCAGCCTAGAGCACAAAACTGTGGGTCCTTCTACTCCCATTCACCCACACTCTTTGCAGCACTTCTGTTTTATGCCTACCTCTCCTCCCTTCCCATCTGTTACTAGCTGCTAAGTAAATACAAGAAGCAACAGTTTTCAAGGTTTAGCTGAAATATTTCCTCCTCTAGCTTTTGTAAAAAAAATCTAGACTTAAACTTATTTTTATTTTTATTATTATTTTTTCCTCCTCTAATTACTCTGTCAGGCAAATTTAAATATAAAGCCATGAAAATCTTGACTTATATCTGGAAGGCAAACTATGCAGAAAGTCTGTAATAGTGGTCATTTTGGCTTATCAAAATAAAGCCTGACATTTAGGTCTCTGTATACTCATAACCCAGCCTTTATTCTGGCAAACTTCTGATGCTTTCCCTTCTGTCTTCTCAGAGATACTGCAGGAACAGATACAGGTTACATGGTTACTACTGTGCCAAGGCAGATTTACTAGTTACTGTCGGAAACACAGGGCTACATTCTCCTCCTTCCCTTTTCTATTGCTACTTCATATCTGCTTGGGTTTTAAGAATCAACAGGGCCAGCTCCCTCTAGCACACTGCAGTGTGATCTAGCCCACGAGCGTAAAAACGTAACTATTCTCATAAGAAAACACCTTCCAGACCATCCACAACTAACCTCATTTTTACCCCCAAGTCTGCCTTCTCCACTGTGAATTTTTCAATTGATTTTTCCTTCTTGACTCTGGTAAAAGGCATAATTGTACATATTTTTTAGATCAGGTTTAATAGCAGGTAAATAAACTTACTGTGCCAAGCGTTAGTGCTCTTTTTCTCTTGTCCAACTGCCTGCAGCATTTTCCATTAATGTGATTTACAAAACACATGCAGAGTGAGCGAGTTAGCATCCTAGTCAAAGGCTTTTTACAATTTAAGAACACATTATTCCTTTTATAACCCTTTAACTTATAGACACTTTTTAACTTTATAGACACTTTACCTATACTAAAATGACTTAATTTTACCAGCCATGGTCTTTAAGTTTATTTAGATCAAGTTTTCTCTGACTACAGTGAAAGTAAACTGCATCAGGAGATACATCTTAAGAACAACAAAGATGACAGGGATTTATTTAATTCTAATAATATTAATATGTTTAGGTATATCTAAAATGTAAACTAACTCATTCCTTTTTGCTTTATGGAGCTACTATGAAAGAATGGCATAGATGTACCATTCTGTTCTTGGAAATATGCCTCTTCCCCTTCTTCCAAGCAACTTAATTCTACTTACTTATAAAACAATAACAAAGATTTTCCAGGTATTACACTATATCACATATATATTATTGTTTTGAAAAAATAACATAAATATTTAAAACACAGAACAACTTTAGCTATCTATAAACATAAAGGATGAACATACTATCTCCCATGCTATCTTCATGCAATGCCCTCAAAAATAATTGGCAGGCCTCCTCCCATACTTAAATTCAAGTCCCCTCCTAAAACTGTTTTTAGTTTAATTTCCTGCTATTTTCTTCAGTTTCATTTGGATTATACCGTGAAGAAAGGAGCAGGAATCAAAATTAAATCTTAATGCGATCTTCAAGACAGTAACATGCCTAAAGAAGTAACTGCGTGTTCTGTCATCTGCTTGCTTTTTCCTCCCATGGGCTCTTTTCCCCTTTTTGTTCCAAAGAAGATAAACCTTAAAAAAGGGATAGTGCTGAAAGACAGTAGTCACCATAATTTCAGTAATCTGCTCTTGGAATTCAAAGTGATCAGACTCTGCAAAAAGTCACACTGGCTTTAAAGCAAGGAAACCAGCCACAGCAGATGCTGCAAGCACTCTTGTTGTGCCTTTCTATTCTGAAACATCCTTTGCATCCCTTTTGGCAACCTCACCATTGCTGACACGCAGCTTCTCTTGTCACAGCTTGTTCCTTCCAAAATCAGAAAGCAATTCTACTCCATGATGACATGTGGACAATGCTTGGCAAACCACCTTTCTGCTCAATGCAATATCCATTCCCATGCCCTTCACCCTGTTGCCTCAGTTAGCCCCGGCCATTCATGGAGCTTACCTGGCAGCTGTAGGAACCCAAGTCTCTAATTCCAGAACAAAGTTTTCCAGAACTGGAAAACTGGTGTTAATTTTGATCTGTGGATATGGCTGATTAAAGCAATATGTAATAGGTATTAACATCACTGGCAGCTCCTAATTAGATCTCTCAGCACTAATTAGATGCTCAGAATTCCATTTCGCATGTGCCATCAGTGGAAAACATTCCTAGCTAGTTTGCAAAGCTTCTTTAAAGAAATGAGAAATACCAAGAGCATCTCAAGCTGCAGTATAGTCCTGTTTTATTCAAATGGAAAAGCCGTATGTTCCATGGTTCACAGCAGGCTTACTCTACCACCGTAGCTCACAAAAGCTAAAAGTGAACTTTTCTCTTTGAAAAAAGCCAATCAAAAGATTACTATGAACTAATATTCCCATTGCACTTTCCCCTGAACTCTTCTAGGTGCTTACTGCAGCAGCTCTTTTCCCATTTCTTGATCTTCAGTCACATGGGAACAGTTAGCTTAAGAATCTATTGGACCACATTCACTGCCATCCAAATATTTACCTGAACTCTGAAAAAATGTTGCTTCTCTTACACTGGCTTAGTTTACTGAACTGTTAATCTTTTGCATTTTTGAAAACAAAAAGTATATTGTGCGGCACACAAGTATTCTTACAGGAAAGATGTCTGGTGAGCAGGTTTGTGCTAGGAAAGAAGAGGAGGAAAACGAACTATTCATTTTAATATGCAGAACAGCCTAAGCCACTAATGGCTTAACTAACATGAACGTGTTTTAAGCTTATAAAAGAGAGTATCTGCAATAATAAATGGAAATGGAACAGATAGAAATGTGGGCTAAAAGATGCATCATGTCACCTTTGTTGTAACAGTAATTTCAGCTAAGTTCTTAGAGTTACACCAGTGCAAGCAGAAAACAATTGACTCCTGTAGGTGTTATCACTATGACACATTCATATAATCTGCACACAAAACCCAATTCAGAAGGCCAAATTCAAAGTTTTCTAACTGAACCCAGACCGTACATTTTATGGGCTGCTACAAAACCTGTTTGGCACACAAGCTCTGTCTAAATGTCAAGGTAGCCATCAAGCACAGTCTCCATTTCCACAGTGGCAATATTTCCATATTCTTTTTGGCAAGCATTGTGCAGGCAAACAGTGTCACTGCAGCAGGTCTGAACTAGATGTGTTGTGTAGAATTTGTGTATATTTGAAGTGAAACTTGATATGTCTTTGCATCAAGGGCCAAAAGTTTTAAAGGTTTTAAATTAAAACTGCATAGTGCTTGCCATGCACAACTCGAAGTGGTTACCACTTCACTCCTTGCTGTATGCTCTGATTGGTGTTCACATGGATTACATTTTAATATTAGGCTGGAAGCTTAATTATAAAGGATTATTAGCAGATCATGAGAGTATTGCAGTGAGATGGGGTCATACAAAATAGAATAATAAGAGCTGTCTAATCTTTGACCTCTTTCTCCGTATCATTTTGGAATCACCAAGCAAATACGGCAACCCAAAAAACTGTTGAAGACATTTTTTTTTTCCTGCCTTCCTCTCAGAGGGCTATTGTAGAATATCCTGAAGCAATTTGACTGTTTAGCTGGTAGACTTCTGGGGGCAGGGACTGTGTGTTTCCTTCATCATTTCGCATCTAGCTAAACATACCTTTGGAGCCAGACAGATAATGGCGTGCTTTGTACATGGAAGACCCGTGGCAGTAAAGACACTTTAGAGGACAGGAGATAATGTGTGAAGGACATTTGGAGTCGAGATAAATTATGTGTGTATAGAAAGTCTATCTGAAAATAGGTTATAATAAAATTACAGTAGAGTGTAGGACTCGTAAATGCAGTTAAGCTTTTCTTTGGTTGATAGGAGTGATCAGAATTCAGGCAACAGTATTTTTTGTAAGGGGATGCAGTGCAGTCTTAAAATAGCACTTATGTTGGCTTTTGTCACATTAACTGTGGGAACTCTGGTGGAAATACATTTAGGTACTTGAAGACCATAAGTTCAGAGATAAGGTTGGCCGATACTGTGAACAGCTTGCCTGAGAGGTAAATTGCATGCAGAAACTAAACATGACAGCCGCAGATAAAACACTTATTATGATTAATACCAGAAGATGTAACAGGCTTTACTTACTGCAGCCCCAGGAAACCTCACTTTTCCCTGATAATGTTTACAACTCCAATGGCACTCACGGGGCAACCACATGCTTTCTTAGTAGACGGTCTCTTATCTGTGAAACTTCTCACCCATGTGAATTTTAACTTCTGCATTATTCATGTGAATGTTTGAAGATTTACAAGTCAGTAAGATTTTATGCACCTATTAAAAGCCTGAAACAGCCTGACAGCAAGACAATGTTTTAAGAAGACTGCAGATGAGGAGAATTGTGACACTCTTGTGAGATTATACTCTGAAGATTGCTAAATGGACATTACCTTATGTAAAAGGTGGTGAGTGAAGTTCACTCCAATACGTATATTGTCTCTTCCAGATATCTGCCCAAATAACCACGCTGTATTCCTCATCTCCTATACTTACAAACGATAAAGTACAATTCCATATGATATGCAGTAAATAAACAGAAAACACCAGCTTAACTTCAGTATCTATTTTAGTTCCTTCTAATTCACACTTAAATTTTTAGTTCCATTTCTGAAATTTATTTTTCTTCTGCACATAAGGATATGTCCTGATCTAAATAAATGCATGCTGTTTCTTTCAGCTCAACAGTTTCTTTCACCTTAATTTGTTCTGTAACAGGATAATAAGAAGTATCTATAATAGAGGACTAGGATTCCAATAGAAACCCATTAAGGGGAGTATCTTCAAGATAATTATTTTTTAAATGTAGGAGATAAAATGATACGTATTTAAATATAGGTTGAGTAAAGTAACTGCCAACATATAAAACAGTATAAAGCAATATAATATCAACAGATAACGCATATGGATCATTAGTGGAGGAATCTGAAATATTTTGAGATACTAGGCCTATTCTATAACACTAGCTTTGTGTTGGAGTTACAAAACAAAATGACAACAAACAAACAAAAAAGATTTAGTTCCGTGAAGGTTATAGGCTGGACCAGAAATATACTCTAATCAAATTACTTAGAGAAATTAATGGAAGGACTTGAAGGTTTTAAATGGTGTTTTCACAGAATCATTAACCTATCAAAACTACAGTCTCAACAGGTAAACACAAGCCAGGCAGAAGACCCCACCCTCTCCTCTCATACACAGAGAACGTCCAGTTGAAGAAGGAAGTGCCAGGGAACAGATGCCCTCCTAAAAACACCCCCAGAGCCAGGAATCTGTCCTGGCTCATGATTTCACCAGGAAGAGAGGCTGACAGTGGTGACGAGATGTCAGCAAACTCAAGAAGAGCAGCTACAAGCCCCGTCTGTGCAGCAAATGGAAGCATGAAGCAGATTGATAAGACTGATCCCGTTGCTCTGGGACTGCTCTTGATCAACATAACCAGTGCCTGAAAAACTGTGAGCAGTTGGGTGACTGGAGACTGGAGACATCACCCCTCAGCCCCCAGCCCCCTCTGACTCTGCTCCGTCTGAGGGGCATCCTGTGAGTGCGGCTTGCCTGTGACCTGGGTCAGACGGGGCTGATGTCCCCATGTCACTCCCAGGCCCTTGAGAGTGTCCAGGGGTGCCACTTCAGTTGCTTTTAGTGCAAGAGAGTAGCATGCAAACCAGCTTCTTTCCTACCAGTCTCCAGCAGTCTGAAATACAGAAAGGTCTAGCAACAGCTGATTATTTTTATTTTTATTTTTATTTTATTTTTATTTTTATTTTTTTTTTTTGCTTCTCTGACTAAAAAAATACAACAAAAAGGAAATTAGCCTTGGTTTGACCTAAAATTATTTTAATAGCTTCATTACAATAAAATCATTTTAATTTACTAGGGAGGAAAAGTATGTTTTTCCTTGATTTAACAATAAGAAAAGAGAAATATTTATGCTTGCTTTTTTTTTTTTTTTTTGTGTGTGTGTGTGGGGGGGGGGGGGGGGGGGGGAGGACTATCAATGTTAACCCTTTTCCCAGAAAGCTAAAACACCAAGATCAAGGGTATAATTGTATAATTTTGAAATTAAAACCCAGAACTGCAGTCAAATAGTTACGTCTTCACTATTCTTTCCCTGAATGAACAGGCTTAAACTCCCCACCCAAGGCAATCCAGATTTATTGTGGTTTTAATTCCACAGACCATCTCCTGTGTGACCCTCTCATTTTTCAGTTTTTGGCCAGCTGACTACTCCACAAAACAAAAATTAATTCAGTTCCAGTACCGATCTCTTATGGCATTATGCATGCAGAAGCAGTGGAAAAAAAACCTGATGAAGAAACAAACTGCAACACTACAGTTAAGTTGTACTTGGAGCCAGCGAAACACTAACTCCACAGAACAAACCAGATGTAAACTTTTATTTATCAGCTTAGAGAACTGCTGAAGTTTCAAATTCAAACAAACAAGTCTGTTTGGGTAAAATAATAGCAATCTTGTATCAAAGTCCAGATAACTGTATTGCTGTTTCTTGCATGTCCAGTCTTCAAATTTTTATGCAAAAAGAAAACAGCATCAGGCAGCAAAATACACAGCAACGAGAGTCACAAACCCTATGCCTTTTTTCCCTTTGATGATTTTCCTACTCTTATTTCTAGTTTAACTAGAAATTTAACTAGTTCTAATAATTTGTAAGGATATCTAAAAAATGGGTTAGACTAGCATTTAATCAGGATTTAAAACAAGACCAAACAACACTTTTTCTTACTCCTTCCCTTTAAGGAGCATATCAATTTGGTAAACCGACCCTGCACTCCATATGTTTGGGTTCAAGTTTCAGAAACATTTTCAGTGGGGAGGGTTTCTTAGCAGGATGTTACACTTCTGGTCAAAACAAAACAGAAGATCCACGGCCTAGACAGTCAGCTGCATGGGAGCAAAGGCATTAACTGGGTATTTGAGAGCCCAGCCTCAAAGTCCAGCTCTCTGCACCTAACCTAGTGATCTGAGCTTCATTCCCTTTGCCCTCAATTTTGTTCCTTGTAAGAAGCAAAATTCCTTGGAACTCAATAAGCATGTATCAGATTCTTCATACAACAAAATGCTTCAGATTTTATATAAACCATTTCTCTCCAAATAGAAACAACATAGTATATAATTTCCTGGCGATAGCTAAACTCCAATACATTTTTTTCTTAATTAAATTAGGCATTAAATCATTGCAGCAGATTTATTTTCCTGTTTGTGTTTTTTATTAATTAAATCTGCACCATCTGCCTCTGTTTATCTGTTTCACAATCCTTTCATCTAGCGTTGTATGTTTATATTTTAAATGCGTATTAGCTTTCAAGATGGATTTTGTAACTGCAGAATGGTAGCTGCAAAGACAATTGTCATAAAAGGATACCCAAATGCTACGAAATATCAGCACAGAAAGCATCACAGCACATAATAATACACTAAAAGGGACAAAATCATTTAACAGTATAGGTCATCAAAATAACGCTCCATTGAAGAGCATTGAAATACAGCAGCATAACTGAGACTTTCTCTTCTACGTGAGCAGGGATGTGGGATTAATTTAGATATATGCACATTAATAATTCAGAATATAAACAGAAGACATTTCAGATCTGTGCATCTAACAGATAAAGCACACGTCTTTTTTACTAAAATAGGTAGATTTATCCCAAAACGGGTACTAAAAGTGTATGTATCCTGCAGTAGCATGCCAGTTACAAAAAGGCATGAATGCATTTAATATTTACTAACAGACTTCAGCTGACTCTCATCTTTTTATTCCAATTGTCTTAATTTCTAGATTTTATTTTTTACCCTCTTAGTGTGAACAAAAAATATATTTTGTTTTGAAGTGGCAAAGAGATCTTTGAAATCAAAACAGAATCCAGCTTCTCTTCAACCAGGAAAGTGGTCTACTGTTGGCATATTGGATTAGACTCTTTTTCTTTCCTGACTGTACACATCCCAAATACCCATTCCTATACTGCATGTCATGTGGAAAAACGTGGGCTGCATCAGATGACACAAGATCAAATTGAAAAGAAAAGCACAAGCTTACTGAAGATCTGCTTCCTCTCCTACAATTACAGTGTAATAGTGTAAGTTTATCAGCCTATGCAGTCATATATAGGGAAAAACAAAAAGAAAAACAAAAACCACACACACAAAAACCAAACCCCACAACACAAAAATATGGCAGGTGGGGAAAGCTCTAGAAGTCAGAATGGGAACATAAACTGGGCTTATCACAGAACAAAATTTCAGGAAAATCAGCAAAGCTACAAAAGAGTAATGAAGCTGAAGCACAGAAATGCAGAGGAAACACAGAAAAGGATGACATTAATTTCAGCTTTTGAGCTAGTAGCAGGTAGGAGTTTAGTTCAGGGAAGATCCTGGTGTTTCCAATCTAAGAATCGCCTGTTGCTCCACCTCCTCCATTTCCACCTCTTTGGTAACTGGATATTGCCTATTATGTAAATATTTTTCTTTGCATCCATCACATCACATCTTCTCATAAAGATAAAATTCCTCACTTCTATTTACTTCATCTGGACATTAATTTGACAGTTCAGAATGAACCCTTTCCTTTTGCAGTTACAAAGAACACTTAACTGTAAGTTTACTATGCATTAACTTCCAGAAAAACTGGCCTACAATACATGCTGCTGTGGAGGATGGTAGCTTTACTTGCAACGTTTTCAACACAGTAGCTTCTAAGAATCAAAAAATTCCTCTTGGAATTACATATTCCAACTCTTAGTACACAGATCATTCAGTGAAGCACTTTGGACCAGACTGATTTATCCCACTGAATTTCAGGTGAATTTCCCTTCTCCAAAGACACTCCAATCAAAAGACTCAATGACAGAAATGAAACGTTGTTTGCCACAAATAAAGGAGACAGTTTTGTAATTTGCTTTCAGTATGAAAAACTATAATGTATAATAACTTCTAATGCTGAATATCTAAACAATATAACTTTGTGTTCTGATTTATGCCACAAACTGCAACCAATTATGAACTGTTAGTTTTTAATTATGATAAAAGATATAAGAGTTCAGCAGAAGTGTTTCAAGTCCATTTCTGGCACAATTTGTTTTGTCTAGTAGCAAATTTTTAATTAAGTTACATAGGCATATATGACTCCAGGTAAGAGTTCAGATCTGATGCAACACAACAAACAGATGATCCCTTTTCTCCTGTAGAGGATATAGTGATTTCTAAAGGTATAGCTCATAGATTTAATAGGAATTGATAAAGAAAAGGCTAAGATTTTAGGGGCATATTTTCTCAACCAGAACCTATGGATGGAAAGCATACAAAAAATGTCATATTTTTTCTTTTTGTATACAACAGTGTGGAATTAACTTCTCTTGTCATTCAGTTTAGTTTGCAGGAGACTAGGGCATTTTAGCCTTTTTAAGATCTGGAAAGATCAGTTTTTAATCTTTCAGGTGAAATGTAGAAGCCCTGTTAACAAACAAACCCAAACCTCTCATCAAAATAACTGGAAAGCAGAAGCTTTAATGGAAAACTTGCACGCAGCAAGGCTCATGTTTTCATTGAGCAGCTCCAACATATCAAGAAATATTAAGGAGTGTGTGTTTGGAGGTGATAAGAAATGTAAGCACACACAACACTAAAATTATCTATAAGAAACATTAACTTATCAGTCCCGTTCGACCTTTTCTCCTAACAGTTGTCACTAGGCCATTTACTCTTACAAACCCGAGTTTCTCAGCTATAGGTGACTGTTATTAATAACAGACACACACAAAATGAGCTTCTAGAGAAGCGTTATCATTTTTGAGGAAAATTCCATTGAGCAAAGGCCATCCAATGGGCAATGATCAGTCTGTGCAGTTCTCACATCACTGCACATTACCGGTAGAAAAATGACCCTGGTAGGTAACAAATCCAAGTCTCTACACTGATTTGGAGAAAGAGGAAAGTTTACGGATTGTGCTCTGGCTCCTTATCAAGTTTAAATCTTTACCAGACAAGATTCCAGTGGAAATCCAAATCCACAGGTTCTGAAGGATCAGTGTTTCTTATAAATTACTGTCAGGCAGCTTGAGACAGGTCTAATTTCGCTAAACAAGTGCAAGCCATCCTTTCAGTGTGCTGTTTCCATGTGTCCTGAGCTGTGATGTACATACCACAGCCATTCTTGCACACCAAGTCAAAGCTTCCCACAGGTGCTGCTATGGCCCCGTTCAGCAAGTCGGCCAGCCAAATTCCTTCCTCCCCCAGTGCAAGGATCTTGCACTCCTCTTGACACACAGGACGTTCGAGTGCATACTTTTCATTAGCTCAATTCCGCAGTCCATTCTGAACTGTCTTATTCCAAGTTTAAAGGAAAGCCAAACCTTCACGCGGCCAAGCTCTCCACTTCATCACCGGCCTAGCAACACCTTCAGCTCAGTTCACATCCTCCTGGGTAAATATATATGCAGGTTTTCTTTCTGTCTACCAGATGTATTCTTGCTTAAATGTGGAACTATCCTAGTTCAGGGCCTAATCCTTTAAACACTTACTATGTTGCCTTGTAGGCAAGCCTTATAGGCTTGCAAAACCTCTTTTATTTATTTTTTTATTTATTTTTAATTATTTTTTAATCATACACACCATAAGCCAGTTAGCAGCTTTTTGCAAAATTGGGCTTGTTGAGTAATCATAAATTAATTCTTAAGAAAGACTTACTGCATCAAGAATTCTGATTTTGTGAGCTAAGAATCAGCTGTTTCTTCAGTTGTACTTAGGAAGCACCACTGATTTCATTACAGATTTGTGGAAGGATATGGGACAATAATTTCAGCTTTCACAACCCACTATTCTTATGCTGAAAACCTTGGTTATTCATTGACTTTGGATGCACGATCTGCATTTTTGTCATAGTCAAGAATAAACTCATACAAAACCGATATCTCAAAATCTCTCCTGCTTTGAGGTCAGCAAAATTTAAATCTAATTCTGGATTAGATATTTTCTGACTTAAGCAGTGATTAATAACAAAAAGAAAACAGATTCAATAATTAAGTAGTAACTGGTTCTCAGCTATGCATAGGTTGAATATCTTTATTTATATCTTCAGCTTAAAAGTATAAATTATAATATAATTAGAAAAATAAACACAAAAATATTAATAATCATGTCATTTAGATTGGCAGACCTGCAAGGCCCGCTTGTGTGACAGAACTCAGGAGCACTTAAATAGAGCATAGGTCTACTTCCCCTCCTAGAAGTAACACCTCCCAGCATGGTTTTGGGCTAGGCTAAAGAGTTTGTGTAGCGTGATAAATGGGTAGAATCAGACCCTCATTGACTTGAGAGATTAGAAGGCGAAAAGAATCTTAATGAACCAAAGGGAAGTATAAATTTGGCCTACTGCATCCCCAAATCAGTATTGGGCACTTGGACTTAGGGCATGTCATGTGGAGGCTGGCTTCACTGCAAATTAGTTTTCTGCAGAAACTTGGTGCCTAGCACCTTCAGAAAGCTGGAGACAGTCCTGCTTGGAAACCTGCAGGTTACAGCTCTGGAATCCAGCCTCCCACACAAGTGCACAGGGGATGCACAGTAGCTGCACCATGTCTGATATAACACTTGTGCACCAAAAATCGATCGAAAACTGCAGGGCCTTGTTGCAGGGCAATATGGCCCCCAGCCTCAAGGGGAAACAGCTCCTAAGATGAGTAGATATTTCGAAGTTATTTCTAGGATTATTAAAGCATGCTGTCCGTACCAGATGTGAGCTCTGCAGTGGCAGCTGAACTCCGCGAGTCTACTGGAGTGCATTAGAAGAGTGGGAAGCTCTATGACCACAGGAGGAATGCGGGGCTTGCCCATTTCTGCTCAATTTCAAACAGCACTTCTGTGAGTGTTTAGGAGACAGAGACATTTAGCTGTACATTTCTCTCTCTCCTCCCTTCACTTCCCCCCCACCCCCATCTTTACTCTAGTGAAGTGTTTCATGCATTCACCACAATATTTCCTTTAACAAAATTCTCCTGCTGCCTTAGAACCACTCACAACCTGGCACCTGGGGGAAATTTTAGGCCATTTTTCCATACACATCATGTCTAAAAATAAATCTACGAGCTTTTGACCATGAAGATAAAAAGGCCATCCTCCCTCTACATAGCCTTTTGTTCATATTTGAAAAAGAGCTGCTGTGAAATACTACTGTGTCTGTTGTGAAATGTCTGTAAATGTAGAACATCAACCGATTCACACCTGCCAATTAATTTCATTTTACTGTATTTTAACTCACCTTTCTGGCAACACAAATTCTTTTAATGCAAACATAATCTAAGCTAAACAAGCTATATTGCTTTTAATGGGGTGATGTACAGTCTGCCATTGCTAAGTGTAACACTGCTTTTCACAATGAATTTAAAGTGAATGAATGTATTTCTGTGCATAGTTTCTCCACTTCTCATACTTACATATCTGTTAAAATACCGTGTATGTGAGTGATAACAGTAACTTTGTGCAGACTTTTCATTTTTGCTGATTTTACTGTGAAAGTCTGGCTAGCTTCACAAAGTATCCAGATAATGAAATTTGCTCATGCCTTATGAACTGAGGACCTCAGATACATGCTCTGTCAATAGCTGTTGTGCATTTCTGCCAATAGATTGTACACTACCTCTAGTTTCTGATTTAAATTTGAACAGACGTAAAAAAATCCACTCACTGATACAAGCAAAATATCAAGTTTCAGTTTGGGATGAAAAAATGCATTAATTCTTATTTCTGCCAGAGGTAGCTGTTCTGTTTAATTTATAGATGAAGCTGAATAATTTCTGGACAAACTAATCAAGTAATCATGTAAACACAAATCAAGATTTTTCTGGATGTTAAAGAAGCAGTACATTATGGGGTACTTTAGAAATGATTTAGGAAGGTTGCTCCCTTTAATTCCTCTCAAAAGCCAGCATTTCTAAATAAAACCTACGTGGGCTTTTGAATGAATTATGGCCTTTGTCAAACATTGCACTGCCAGGTCACAGCCCCCCATGAATTAAATAGGTTCAGTGAAATCTGTAAACTAGAAATTCACTCTCATCACAAAAACAGACTGGTGAGGGATGGAGATTTATAACTAGGACACTACTTTCTTGCGACAAGACGCAACCAGCCTAAATGCCCTGTGCTTTGAAGGTGGAAACAGTGAACGACAATAGTAATGACAAGGAATCGTATAAAAGGACTAACACCAGTTGAATGAAATCCTATCCTGCAAGACTAGTATAAGTGTTATCAAGCTGCATGAGAAATTTTTATGCAGGTTTTGCACTGCTCTCTCGTAGTAAAGAATGGACAAGAATATTTAATTTAAATTTGATTTTTTTTTGTCCTTTCTCACAGTTAAGCGATTTATTTCTATATTGTCATACAGATGTATAGTTTGCAGATATAAGAACGATACATAGAGATTCAAAGGATTTCAATATATACGTTTTAAATACGTGCTTATATATATATATGCACATATATCTGCCTTCTTTACTGTTGAAAACTGAAGCTTTAACAAATCTTTTCTATACAAATAAATGAAGAGCAACTTGAGTAACTGGCTTTAGTCTGTATCTACAGAATAATTTCCGTGTGTTTGCTTCCCGTTTTAAGCCATGATTGCATATTATTACCGGTGACAGTAAAGCACACATTTGTAGGTAATGCTCTAATCTCACAGTCAACTCCAATAATCTTGTACTGTGACAGGCTTCTGAATGAAATTCTTTTACAGCGGATGTGTATGTGAAATACAATAGCTGCGAATGCATGGCAAAAAATGGCAACATAACTTAGGTAGAGTCAAAGGAAAACAATATTATGAGTTAACAGCATACAAAACTTTGGTAGGCACACTGTTTCACAGACAAAGATAGGTTTCTGCTGCAAGGAGCCTATTCTACAAACATTTGTCTTCATGGGGAACTCTTTCTCCAGGAACTCAGCACGAATTTCCAGGGTTGTCAATGATATGTACGCATTTCCTGTGTGAGCAGCTCTGCAGCTCTGTTTATTCTGTATTGAAAGTGGGATAAGTCCTGCTACCTGAAACTAATCTTATTATTACGTGTGCCTCTGGGGAAGCAAACATATCGTAGTTGGTACTTCATGCATGCGCAGTTTACCTAACTACACAGTAACTTCCTGAAGTAGAGAAACTGTAAAACCATGGAAGATGACAGGAAAGAAACACGCTGATTTCCTATTTGAATTCAATTCCTATCTTTTCTGTACTACTCACTTCAACCCCTTTCATGTTTAAGGGTTTTATTCATGAAAGTCCAAGATCTTTGTTATTAAGCAATGTATCTTCTCTTTATTAACTGAAAAAAAACTGCTCTCCAATCCTGGAGAATATTTGTCATCATTGCTATGTTTTGCAAAAGCTTTTGCAAATAATTGAGTCCACATGACTGGTCCTATGGACTTGCAAAAATACATCTGGATGCATAATACATTCTCATGATCTAGTCCTTATGTTATGTTATGAAAACCCCACATACCAAAGTCGGTTAAATAATGAACAAGAAAATACCTGCAAATAACAGGGCAGGTTCATTCTAGAACTAGTTTACCTGTTTGTGAGCAGATGATTGGTAATTATTTACAGGATCCAAAAGTTTTCTAATCTCAAGGAACACTCATACTCAAAGAGCGTTAGGGCATAATTCAGTTCTGTAACTAATACCTCTAGGAATCATTTAAATGTCTTCATCCAAGCTGCTTAATTAATACTGCAGAGAGCATTAAGGCTAGTTTTTGAGTGACTGTTTAACAGACAGAAGACAAAAGTCATGAGAGAAACATCTTGTTCAGAAACCCTGCCTTCAAGCTGTGTTGTTGCGGACACTGAATCAGAGAATGGCTGAGGCTGGAAGGCACTTCTGGAGGTCTGCTGTCCAATGTCCCAACCCAAAGCAGCTTCAGCCAGAGCAGACAGCTCACCTGCCCGATGTGTCCCCCCCCCACCAAGTTTTAAGTTATTTTGACTTCTAGTTATGAAATTTTAAACTACATTCTGGAGAAGGACTGGAATCATATTTGAACCACAGGAGAAATTTGCTAAAAACAAAACCAAACCGAAACCAAACCAAACAAACAAAAACACACCTGGAACCTAAGAATCTCAATTTTTCACATTTAGGATGTAAATAAATTATGACACAATACAAAAATAGAAAAAAAATCATCAAAGTGCAGTTCAGATAGATGGAAATTTGCTTATATTCAGTGACTTAAATGGCGTGATTCAGGACAGACTTCTGATTCCTACGTTTTGTAATGTTTCTCACTGACTCAAGGAGACTGAGAAAAAGTTATTACCTTTCCCCATTTAATTTCACACTGAATTTCAGGGGAAGAGTTGA
The DNA here is from genome assembly GCF_047663525.1 of Anas platyrhynchos. Classification (NCBI taxonomy): domain Eukaryota; kingdom Metazoa; phylum Chordata; class Aves; order Anseriformes; family Anatidae; genus Anas; species Anas platyrhynchos. The sequence goes on from NC_092590.1 coordinate 6,838,438, forward strand.
GGGGAGAGGAGAGAGGAGAGGAAAAACAGACAAAATGAAGTTCAGATTTAACCGGATATTGAAGAAGGCATCTGTCCATAGTCCAATCTAACAGTCCTAGCCAAATCTAAAGAATAACTCCAATGGTGCCATGAAAAACTGTGTCATTGATCTACTGCATCAAATTCTGGCAGTAAACTGCAGTAATTCAAAAGAAATCATACTATGAGAAGAGCCATGCTGACATTCAACTTGCATAACACAGGTAAGTGCTTGCAAGCACATGTGCAGATACCTGACACGAGGGTGCCACGCTGGTCACCCCTAGGGCTGGGTTAAGAGAAATTCTAAGTGCAGCACATCTTGAACCTCTGTTGGTCGTGAACTGAAGCTGAATACACTCAGCACATAGTCACAGCACAGTCTTTTCCCTGTTTGCTCCCAAAGGACCCAGCAGGGCATGTTTGCAGATGCGAAGACTGCAGGAAGAGCTTTCTGAGATGGCTGGAGGAAGAACGGACTATCCCCCCAGTACTGGAAAGCTCCAATAACTGCTTTAACTTGTGCAGGGTCAGATGGACACAGGGTAACCTCACAAACTGAAAAATACCACCATCAGTGAGTACTCACATCTGTGTGGAATGAACTCAGTCTCAAAAGAAGGTATGTGGGGGCAGAAAGGCAAAAGAGGGCTTGCCAGTGAGAATAAACACTATGAAAACCGAGTTACTTCCTTTGTTTTTCTTCCTTCCCTGATTAATATAATCAGATAATTTTATTAATACCTATAGCTCAAAATAAAAAATACAACATTTTTCACGAAAACTAAATGAAACTATTTGGCGTTTCTTATTTATTGATAACGAATAAGCTTGATAGTTGCTGATATAAAACAGCAGACCAGGGCTGACATTAACCAGCACAGTCTGTGATGTCAATGTTATAAATCATACATGGGAGTCTTGTGTTATGCAACATCCCACAAACTGGAGCACTAGCCATTTTTTAAAGTAATAAAGTTAAAGGGTAAGTAGGTTACTTATCGCGTTACAGCACTCAGACTTCAGCTAGTACAACACTTAAAAATACACAGATGGACACTAGAGTCTCTAAATCAATTTGTAATTTCTGAACTGGAATTATAGACCAAAGCCTAAAAAGCCATGCAGTTCTGAGAGACTTTGAAAAATAAAAGAAAAGAGGTATCATTACATAATTATATTTGGATGAAGAACTGCTGTAAAATGTTGTAATAAGATTCCAGAGCTAAAACTCGCATGAAGATTACATATTTTAGAACTGGAAAGGTTAATAATAATTTTAGGGGAATTATAGGAAACCAACATCTAAGTGGCTATAGCATACTTAAAAATATGCTCACCTTCACCAGATTCAAAGTTGGTTTAGTTTACTCTTTTTTATAGTAAAAAGTTGTTAGTAAAAATCCAGAGTTGAACTGAATCTACTGAAAAATCTAACAACCCCACCCAAGAAAAAGCAACTCAATTTTCCTGCAGAGGAAGAAGGAGTAAAAGAAAAAGGTGAGCTAGAAAGTGCCATTTTCACTGAGGGAGGACAGAAGACAAAGTAAATCAGCTTTGATCCTTTTCCTCCCCACAGTCTTCTTTACTGAGAGCGGATGAGAAGAAGCAAGAAGGTGGCTACCAGAGGATTTGGCAAAAGATGCTCCAATCTGGTGGCGTTAGCAAGAGTCAAAACCAATTACAAACTTCACATCAGCCGTTCCTTACTTCAGTTTCATATGAAGTTTCATGTTGCTTATAAATCTAAAATTGTCACATAGCAAACAGTCTGTCCCCAGACTCTTTTTACTATGCACACTGAAGCCAGGACTCCTGTGCTCTCATCATATATGGACACCTGTACATGCACAACGCACATGAGTAACAGCAGCAAGTTGAAATGACGTGTCCGTGTCATGTCAGGGCCTGTCCTCAAGAGGAGGTCAGATGGAGATCTGGCAGAAGAGGGAGGCACATGAGCAACAAAAGCATATTACAAGGATGTCATCTGGGGTCATCTTTCACAGGCTAACAAAGCATCCTTCCTACAGCCAACCATTAAGGCAGAGACTCACAGTAACTTCTAGGTTTGTATTACTGTGTTAATGATGTAATACAACAATGAAATAAAATGGAAATTCCCTCCTGAAAGCAGAAACCTCAACAAGTGCCCCAGAACCTTACTACGTTACTTTTCTTGCATAGGCTGCTTTTTTTTTTTTTTTTTTTTTTGACTGAAGTTCTTATGTGACCTTGTGAAATCCTATCTCTTCACATGCTGACAGAAGGATGATTACAGAGCTATTCTTAGCCTTGTGACATATCTAATGACTGCTTTAGCTAATATTACATTTTAAATCATACAGATCCATTCCTTTAGGGCTATTGTGTTGTAAACCTGTTGTTACAAGTTTGGAAATATCTTCAAAGTAACTCTTTATTTTCCTCTTTTGTTTAACAGTCTAACAATGTTAATAATTTATAACTAAGGAACATTTCATGTGGTCTTTAAAAAGGCTGGTTCTGACATCTTGAATGAGTGTGCGATGGTGAGAGATTTTTATTCTGAGACCAACACTACTGAGTGCAATATTCATTTTTGTGTCAGGGAAACAAGTATGATTGCTCTCTTTGAAGGTGATCACAGGACCAGGTCCTTATTTTACTGTTTTTTTTTTTTTTTTTCTTTAAGGAAACACTGAGCTGGCTGGAAGAGAACTTGCAGATCCACTCCACCAATTAAGCACAAGCCTGCCTAGGTTGGAAGCACAGCCTTCACAGCTCATGTACTTGTCGGAGCTTTAGGGGAATTATAGCAGAGCTCGCTACTTCCCTTTCCTCTCAGAATCCCATGTTGCTGCCACTGCATTACCTTAAACAATCTATCATTTCAGGGTATAACTAGAAAATTCCAGCATATCCCCTTCTCAGTATATTCCTTTTAAGCTAAAGGCTTTTCTTTATCAAGTCCTTATTAAGGATAGTGCCTTTGATACCTACGTTATTTTGTGAATTTCAGTAGTATGGCACTACTTTAAGTCTTCCCCACTACATCCAAAAATAAAAACTCGTGGGATTTTTCTGTCACTCCAACTGATTAAGGTCAGATTTATTTCAGCAATTGCTTGCTGTCCTTAGATGTAACACTGTTACAGTTCTTCTCTCTGCTAGAAACTTCATGTTTGTTTTTCTTAAAATAAGGCTTCTTCCTACCAGTTTTGGAAGTTCCTGCCAGGGACTGCAAGTAGGAAATAGGTGTTCAGTTGTCCTTCCAATTCTCTGTGCTCCATGCACACACACTCTCTCTTTTATCCTTTTCTTATCTGTCTCTGAGCTTTGGTTCATAATCCCCACTTCAGGCCACTTCCCCAGGTCTCTCAGAAAAACATGCTATTGCGAGTCTGACTTCATTCCTGCCTTTTTCATCTGTAGGAAAAAGTTTCTCCTTGACAATCCCTTCCATCATGCCAGTCCACAGTCAAATGTTTCTGTTTTTCGTGTGGCTCAGTATTTTGCATTTGATGTAGTAACAGCAATTTTGGCTGCAAGACCCTTCAGCTTCATTATTTTACTGAACTAGTAATGTCACCTCCTAACAAACACTTAACAAACTTAAGTATTTAAGAAAATTACTCATGAGTTCTCTATTTGTTCTGCTTCCTCCATGCATCTTTTCTACACCCACCATGTTTTAAATACAGACATGTACAAATGGAGAGTGCACAGTGAGCTCTTGCAACAAACACAAGTGATCGTAGTAACACAACAACACAGAAGAGTTGAAAAAAGGAGATTTCAGTTTACATATCTGCTTTAGTCTCATTTTTCTGTAGAATTATTTTGACATCCATAATAACAGATACATATGGACACTACACACTGTATAATGTAGCGGCATCACAAAGGACCTAGTCTGTAGATGTCTGTTGTGCTACAGGAAAGTGAAGATAAAGTTACAACCTCTTCTGAGGTACCTGCAACCATCTACAATTGCTCCCATCATCATACAGTCCATTATGCTGGCACACAGATCAACTCCTTCAGTACAGTAAGAACCTCCTGGACAGTCACCATCTGCTCTGCCTGTAGAAATATTCCTTTCGTATATGGCTTTTTCAGCCCCATGTCACAAAAATGTAGCAGAAGCATTCTGAAAAAACATAGAGAAAAGCTTTTCTTGAACACTGATTGGTCTTGAGTGTTTAAGTCAGAAATGGTTGCACCTGGACCTCTCGTGGCTGGTGCAGATTGCCAGGACTATTTGTGACTGTCGGCCAGTGTTCTGGAGAAATCTGTGAACCCAAGGTTCCTTGCACCCCCAGCATCCTTCATGCAACTATTTCCTTTGGTTGTCTTTCTAACAACCATCAAAGTCAAAGGACTTGTTTTATGTGGCATGGTATCCTTAGATATGAATCTCAATATATACTTCCTAAATGGCCAACTCACAGACGATACACCTGAAAGCCAACAATACTTCTCAGCAAATTCAGGATGTACAGGGAATCCTCATCCTTCACACAAAACTTTTTAAATCCACTCTGTATGTGAGGCAATATAACTGGATTCTGTAGCCATCAGATGGCTAGAGTGAAGCTGGGCCATTGGCTACGATCCATGTTTCCCATGAGCTTAACAGCACTCTGATATGTATAAAACCAAGCTGCTTAAGACTTTAGGTTATGGCTTTTATACATCTATTTGGGTGTAAAGTTATAAACAACGGTTCGCAGAATTTACTCTATATAAACGGAAAATGCAAAGGAATATTTTTCACTGATAAGCGGCTAGATTTTACATACCTTTTTTGTGTTACTTGGTTTTATCATACACTTTATAGAAAATATAGACCAGACTCTGTCTGGATAGAATCAATTGCTTTGAAAAGCTTCTATAAGATAGTGCTCTAAATTGTTTTTGTGGTGCAGTAGCATAGCAATAAGACCGTAGAATGAAAAATACAAAAAGATTCACCAATATATATGGGAAATTCAATTATTCACAAGTGAAGAAAATCAAGATAAAGAAGAGTGCTTTTGTGTTGAGTACACCAGCCAATCCTGTATGTATCATATGAGGTTATGCTTATTGGCAGTATTCCCAATAGGTAGGAGAGTACAGAGGACTGATTTGGGAACACAGCAGGCTTCTCAGTTGATATTGAGGGTTTCAGCTTTCATTAAAAATAAATACTTCCAGCCATTCTGTTTATGGAGAAAACTGCTTACTCAGAGCTTCATAAAACAATACCATGTATGTCAATGAGTGCTAACCTAGCGCTATGAAACCATACCATGATTTTAAATGTTCCTAACCACTTGCTATGAAAGCCATGTAAAACAAACAAACAAAACAAACAAACAAACAAAAAACAACACATAATGTGATGCAAATTTACACTACTTGGAGAAGAGGCATAACAACACTAGTTAAGTGTGTATCTTGTAAGGCTCCTAGTCTAAAAACATGGAAGAAGTGCAAGTGATATGTTTCTCTGAATCAGTATTTACTTTTCTAAGCTGTGGGAGACACCAAGCTAAAGCATTTGGCAAAGGAAAATGCAGCATCAGTACTCTTTGTTTCAGTTGAAATCTGTTGTTAAAACACACATCTGTGCAAACTTCAGCCCTTGAATGAAGTCTGAGAGTAGACTTCCAACCTGCTGATGAGGTATAAGAACAGCAAAAACAGTTCAAGGTGTTCCTGCTTTTTATTCACGTAGGTGGCAGAACACAGTCGCAATTGTGTTATAGACTGTATAAATGAAACATAGGGGCAGCAGTGCCTACCCTGAAATCATGTAGACCAGATAAAGAAGAAAGGAGAAAAAGCAGGAGGGTAAACAGAGGCAGAGGTGATTGCTGGCCTCCTCTCAGTTACCCATGTAGGGGTATTAACAAAGAATGAAACCAAAACTGCCACCAAGCCTTCAAAGGAGCAGTAATGCAGCCACTTTCTATTCTGAAGTGATCATCTCAGTAATATCCCCTACATCAGGCAGCGCTGGTTTTCCCTGTAACCTATTCAAATGCATTGGCAGTGAAACAGCTAACAGACCTTTTCAAAATGTTCACAGCTCTGTCAGAAGCTTCTTTTTGGAAGCCATTCATATTGGACATTAGGATACAGAGTCACTTTCAGGCAGGTTCTCAAAATCTAGCCTCGGCCTTTTTTATTCCAGACAATTCAACGAACTGCAGTTTGCTGCTCTGCAGCTGGCACAGGAATTTATCAGCTCATCCCTCTCACTTTTAATAGGCAGGCACAAAGAACTTGAGCATAGTTTCTGGTCTACCCAAATTAATGGATGTATCTGTTATTTAATTCATCTGTATTTTGCATGCAATGCTTGCATGCCTCATGGGAAATGATATAGACTTGGTCAACCACACTGTCTGGAAAAGTCCCATAACTGAAGGTAGTAATGAGTCATGATGCTTGAGAAAGGAAGAGCAACCACCCAACAAAACAGGCTAAGCTGAGAGTAGCCAGAGCCATGATCTGAATACACAGCTTTTCAGGGCTGCTTTGAAGAGTTGTACAGGTACAAGTGACTGTAACAAGAGGGTGTAAGGAAAAATAAGTTTATATTGTCAAGGACACAAAAAAGTCTCTGAGTGGAACAAAGACTCCTGTATGAAAAAAGGTCAAACACACATCATCGTTTTGTCTGGTGATTATTATTAGCATAGTGCTTCCTGCGAGAAAGGATACCTAGCTGGAGTTGTAAAAGCAGCAGTAGATAAAGCAGAGTGCTCACAACTTAGCAACAGCTTTGAAAGTATTGTCAATAAAGCTACAGTTTGAAATAGGGCCAAGTGATAGTATGTGATAATACTGCACAATTGAAGCAGCACTTCAGTATCTAATCTTGGGATTAGAGCAGATCTGGAGGTTCACACTATTGAAACCATGTCAAGGCTGAATTTATAGCTCTCCTTGGCAGATATAAATAACAGCCACAGATTATTGGGGCAAACTTTGATATAGTCCCCTGAAAAAAATGCCTATTTAAAACCATGGAAACTTTCTTTTTCATCCAAAAACAGAAAAAGAGAATTCTCAGCTGCAGTAGATGCTGAGGCATCTGTTTTCCACTATCACCGTGTTTATATGAATGTTTCTAAAGATCCAGCTTCTAGATATTATGGTCTTTGATAAGTTCAGTTAAGCAAAAGGCCTGGCTACAAACCAGTGCTTTACCACACACATGGCCTTCATACGCATGAGACAATCATCGCATTCTCCTCTGTGGATGTGCAGATACTGTAATTGTTGAAGTGAAATATTCAGCATAGACAAATTCTGAAGTCATACAATTCCTTAGAAGCAGGCTTATTATTTTTTTTCTTCAGTTCATTTAAAAATATTTGTGCATATACACATTCATACATACACAAAAAGGAGGAAGGACACAGATGCCCTATTGGAAAGTGATCTTTTAAACACCATTTTTCGGTCTGTACTTAGAAGCTGTCTATGCTACAGCCAAATAAGATTACATCTGATGTACCAACTTCTCAATGTCACACTTGGTTAATGTCATGCATGCTATACTCCAAGCGTAGCTACCGTTTGTTTTTCAACAGCTACATGAACCATGTATTTGTCGGTAATTATAGTTTTTTTTTCTTTTATTGCTGTATTTTCATAGATATTTCAGAGTGAAAACTATTGCCATAAAACATGGTTCCTTTTTCTTCTTTTTCTTCTTTTTTTTTTTTTTTTTGCTTGACAGATGCATCTGCTTGAGCAAGAGCAAAACTCAACTCTATTAAACCAGTAATCCTTCCATATGACATTGTCACACAGCACAGATGTCCTTTCATAGGATTTCTGTCAAGGGGATGGCTTGCCATTCCACACTGACAGGTAGGGCTGGGGGTGATCAGCAAAGAGATCAGAGATTTCTTAAAATGCCTGTCATCAAATTTAAACCAACCTTTACGCGATTCACTGTGGAGAAAAATTAATTATTGCCCTGCAGTAATTGCTTCCATTTACACACACCTAAATGTTACCAAGCTTTGTGAATGTGAGAACTGCCTAACTGCACACAGAGCACCTGCCATTAACATGTGGATGTCTTGAGACTGGGGACTTCAAAGAAATGATATAAACTTCCTTGAAAATTTTTCCATACATTCCCTGATGCGCCCTGTTGGAGCCAGAATAGTTAGGACATCTTACTTAAGATGGGAAGATACACAGGATAGTCAGAATAGTCACATTAGGATTTTCTAGATCATTCTTAAGATAGTTTTCCTGTTGCCTACTTGGAATATGTAAAATACGTGGCATTATGATCTAAGGGAAAGTTTTCACCAGCTTGCACATGCCTTATATAATTCACTTGCTGCTTCACTACCCGCAAGTATTATGCCATCACCACAAATCCATACTGAGGATGGTACTTGCTGCTGTTCCTCTATTGACAACACAACATTGACATTAGAGCCTAAAAGCCACAACGATGCATGCACCAAATATGCAAGCAGTAACACTTGGGACAAGGAAATGCTTCATTTGGGTCTGCTTCCTTGGAGCTCTTGAACCCAAACCAAACATAGCAAAGTAGTAACATATTTATTTATTTCCTGTTCAATCTGTGTGGTTTGTCTAAGCATTAGCTTCTTTTGCATATTTTTTTTCTCTCCCTCTTTAAGAAGCTCTTTAAACAAAGAACAGCACATTTCCTTATTCTAAAAAAGAAGATCTCCAGGCTAAAAGGGAAACAATGAGACTTTTACTTCTTTGTCCTTTGGTATAAAAGAAGAAAGTTTTCAAAAAGACACATTTCTTTCATTTGCAAGAAATTAAATCCAGGTTTAAAGCTTTTCTCCAGCCCACTACTGTTTGATTTCTTTGGAGGGAAGCTACAGCAGTGCCAGGTCCTGGGAAGAACTTCAACATGTGTTGGCAATCTTGCAAACTGAATTTAGAGCCTCTCAAATTCAATATTGGGATAGTTATTAAGAGCAATTCTTGCCTGAAGCCCTTTATGGGAGTTTATGTTAAGTCACTAGCACTCTCTTTTAGCATGAGTTCCCCGTTGTTCATCCCAGATGATGTTTAGAACAATCCTAATCTACTTCCTGGGGCATCCCACTGAGATACAAGTCACATTATTAACAGCTAGTAGTTCTGATCATAACTTCCAACAGGGCCACGCAATTTAGTTCCTGGAATCTCCTGCTTAGCTTTTCATTTAGACAAATCACTGCTGGCTGCAGAGAAAGGGTAAAGCCAAAATGGGAGGAAAATTCAATTTTCTAAAGAGAGCATTTTTGTATATGACCTTTATTCCCATAGCTTTCAGCAGGACTGTACAAAGAGTAAACTCGAACAAATACTTTTTTTTTCTCCTTTTCATAGTTTTCAAACAAGGTATCATGAAGAAGTGATCTATTACAGAACTTAAAATACGGAAGTGACTCTTTCAGGGCTTTCATACCCTCCTGGGCACACCACAAAGCTGGGCACAAGATGTCATTTCTACTTCTGGAGCTGAGTGACACCATACTCCTCAACTTTTGAAACATCCTCTTTCTTAGCAAACGAGACTTAGAAGATACTTGTCTGTTTCAGGGATTTGAGACTACGCAGAACATGCTGGTTCCCCTGGACTAGGAAGCATGTAGGCAGCACATAGGTCAGTCAAGTTCACAGTCTTCCTTCTGTTCTCTCTTTGCTTTGAAAGAAAATAACTGCAGCCTTTGTAATGGACCTTATTTTTTTTTTCACTATTTACCACACTAGTCAGGCCAGAGCTGATGAATAATACCTTCTTAACTTCGTTCCCTCACTGCAGAATACCTAATTGAAATCAGAAAACAAAACAAAACAAACCACTACAAAAACAAAACAAACAACTGTAGGCAACACCATACTGAAAAATAAATAAACAAACAAAATATTCTGCTGTGGAAATCTTTACAGAAATTCACTTCACTTCTATGTTCTTGTGACCCCTTCAATGATCAATGAAGTTTATCAGTGAAGGCAGCTGTTGTATCAGATACAATATCAGAAACAAAGGGTACAACTGATACATAGCTGATGGCAGCAAAGTTGAGTATCCACAGGCATTACTCATTTTATATGCTGAAGTTCATTCACTCACAGCCGAAACCCAAAACGCTCACATCAAGTCTTGCTATCACCACACGCTCTCCGTTTGTCTGCTCTGAGATCAGGTTCCAGTCTGGGGTGCTGTGAAATACAAACTGGTGGAGCTACATATGCCCTGTGAGCAAGGTTCTCCAAATCTCATGTCCTATTACTGGTCAATCCTTGTCTCTAAATCACCCATTTCTTGTTTCTTTTGTCCAGGAAGGTTTTGTGTTTGTTTACCCTTTTAAAAGCATTTCTTCGTGCATTCTGATTAGAGAGTACACTTAGAAGAACATATGTAGCATTATGTGAAAACAAGAGGGTAAAGCTACAAGCAGGGTAAGTCAGTGCAGTAATGTTCCCTTACACAGCTAGGGCTGAGTAAGAGTTACTTTGCTGCGGCAATCAGGATTGAATTCTTCTTTAAAATTCATTGCCTCTGCCATGGTTACTGCAGCAAAGCAAATTAATTTAAGATTCCCTTAGAGGTCCACATGCAGAATTATATATGATTCCCCCACCAAGAGAAAGGAAAAATAGAAAATTTCATATCCATGCTTTTTTTTTTTTTTTTTTTTTTTTTGTAAACTGCTTTTAATTGGTACAAGCTTCCTATTGGCCTTGGGGCTATCTCAGTTTGTGACTCAAGTGCCACAGCTGAGTTTATCTAGTGCTGAGGTTCATAAACACCCTTAGCTGCTCTGTAACACCTTACTTTTACACCAGTTGTGATGAGCTCAGTGAAAGGAGGAAAAAAAAAAAAAAAGAAAAAAAACCCAAGACATTCCTGCTAGGCTCAAACAGTGGATGCACTCTCAGATGACCCCTTGACATTTTCCAGTCATTGCAGAAAGGGCTGTCCCATCTCTGGAAATAATCTAAACACTGATCCTCCTAACTGTCAGAAAAGAACCAGAGATTAGGAAAAAATGCCTTTAGAGATTTTCTGATCAACAAACTTCTCTTATAAGTGCCAATGTATAGGTGAATAAAGGTTTGCTTTAACTGGTAACAAATAAATATTTGTGCAGGTTCACATCCCACAAAAGCAGAAATGGACTTGTGGCTATGACACTATTACAGGGAAGAGTCTAAAGAAGTGGTAGCATTGTAAGAGTAGGATCCTTTTGTTACGTGCTTCCTTTCTCAAACTGAAAAATTTGAGATCAACATTTTCTTTCAAGTGGAATTTGAAAAGGTTATTGAACCTCAAACATCTGACTTAGCATAAATACACTGCAGCTTAGATTCCAAGGCTAACAAAAGTACGAGTATAGCAATAAGTTTATGCAGAGGCAAAAAAATTCAATGCTGAAGACAGTAACCATAACAAGGCACCTGTACTTAGAGAAACCTTAATTCAGAAAAAAGATGAGCAACACAGTAACATGTACTGATATCCTAAAACTTTGGAACAAAAAAGAATATAAGCTACGCAAAGGTTTGAAGAGGGATTAGCTTTATGTGAATACATGTAATTATACTGGTTTCTCAACTTTTCACAGAAAATGATATTGAGACAATAAAAGTGAGAAAACTAACAAGTGGACTGGAATTACTACTACTATTTTTTTTGTAGCTCCCTCCTCCATACACACCTCCATCCAGGGACAGGTCATCAAGCAGGGCAAATGCTCATGACTGACATCAACTTATTGTTCGGTCCACCATTCAAGAGCAGAATGGATTATATGTCAAAGAGATCTAAAAAGGAGAACCAATGTCTTAAAAATATGATCATTCAATAATTCATAGAATTTTCCAAAACTGCTACATACCAGTATTTGTAGAAAAGTCAAAAATTTTTAAAGGTAGAACACATCTGTCAAATTTAGGTCTAGCTTCTATATATGAAGGACTCCAGGTAAACAGAACAGATATCAGGGGAAATTTATGTGGAACTTTTAGCATGACTGGGAGGGGAAGGGAGAGAAAAGAGAATTTATATTATGACTAGGTATTCTGGTTTATTTTAAATAGGAAGTTGTGTAAAGATGGAAGAAACTGTTCGCTTGCAGTTTCTCAGAGACACAAGGTGTCAGCCGTAGCACAACAGAGAATCAGGTCTAGCTACGTACTGTTAGGCTTTTCTAGGTTAGTGCAACGTTTTAAGCAGGTTTGTTAAGCTATGTTTTTCAGTTTAAAGGGAACATTAGAGCTTGCAAGCCTATACTTTTGTAGAAAGGCTTTAGTTTAACATTTACAGGACAAGATTCCCCCATTGAACGTTTGTCTGGTGATTGCAAATGCTAGTATTTCCATCACTAAGTTCCGAGAAAAACAGTTTGGATCAAAAAGATTTTGCATTACATGTGAAGGAGAATGAACAGTTTTGTATAATAAAGAACTGCTAGATTTCTATACTCAGAAATAAAATAAAATGAAAAAAAAAAAAGAGGAAAGAAGCATCAAATCAGCTCTTTAGCCAATGACGGGACATCTGTTGCATGCAGCAACAACGGGATACCTAGGTAGGGTCAGAGTACCTGGACCTCTTAAGTCAGTAAAGCTACATCCTTTTCTAGCCTGAACTGCAAACTTCAATGGTACCAAAGACCAAGGATAGGGGATATTTACTTCTAAAGAAAGCAAATAATAACAAAGAACATTAGATGCTAAGAGATGTTAGGAAAGAAAACCCATAGTAGCCAACAAATTAAAAGACAAAAGGGGAGACAGATGAGACATCCACACCTTTTGCCAAAGCTAATGGGCTGAAAACAAACAAACAAAAAAACCACTCCAAAACCTATTTGTTAAATCATAGACTCTAAGTTAGGAATAAACAAACCCTAAAGATGAATCATACTTTACTTCACACCCGACGCTGATATTATACTTTTTTTTTTCTTGTTGTTAGAGAGGTTTTAGGAAGAGGTGTCATTTGAAAGTTGAATTGCTATCAGTCTGTCTGGGAAATGTCTGTTTGAAGGAATCATGCTGCCTCTAAATTTGTCTGTTGCTGTCATCAGTTGAATAGTCTCACGTCTCATCTCCAAGAATTATAAGTCAGTAGAATTGTTGAAGTTAGCATCAAAGAAAGATGGGAAATTTTCCCCTGTGCAATCCATCTTTTGCCTTTTTAAGGAATGTTTAGATGTGAAGACTTATAATCTTGTACACGGGAGTACTGCTCAAAATATTGAAGTATATTCTAAATCTTGGAAAAGGAAAAAAGTGTGGGGGGACAAATGTCCCCAGGAAGTAGGGTTAGGCACAATGGTCTTTCCCCTTGAAGTCTACTTCAACCAAGAAAGTTCCAGAGAGGATTATATTCTGAAAACCTTTCTGTGGCTCACTTGGACATCAATTCTATCACCTTTCCCTATCTCACCAGCACTTCAGCTGGTTATCTAACAAGAAGCCTGGTGCAGAGGAAGGAAGAGAAGGAAATCTCTACTGCAGAGAAGAGGTAATGCTTGCAAATCAGCATGAGAAAGCTCATAATATGCACAATAACAGTTTAATAAATAATCTCATGTTACTGAAGACTTACATGTTCTCTAAGAAACACCAAATTCCGCTATAAGCACATCCAGTAGATTCCCAGCTCTGTTTCAGGACCTCTAAAATATTTCCACTGTCTCTGCAAGCCCTTTTATGAATTTCACATGTGGAGCTTGCTATATAAAAAATATTTTTTTGCATATTTTTGGAGGCCACTTAAAAACAGCCTCAGAAGAGTAACGGATCAGTGATTAAAAGCACAGCCAAATAATTTTAAAACTCAGAATTTACCTACGGTAAGATCCATGGAAAGTTAACATTTGTCAAGCATGAGAATAGCGTTGATGCTGGTACCACCTATTCCAAGACCAGAGAAAAGCAGGTACGTTCATTTATGCCCCAGAGCACTTAACAATTTCAAGGCCTTCTGCAAACATTAACTAATTAATCCTCATCTACTCTTGCCAAATACACGATTGTATTAAGGATTGACCTAATGTAACCTTAAACGTTAAACAGAGCAACAGTCTACAGAAATTATAAAGAAAAACTGCTCAACCAGGGAGCTGGAAGGTATCCAACTCAACGGTTGTTTCATAAACTTTTAATCGATTTCAAGATATTAGCCAAATTGATCACTGGTTGGCGTACTATGCCACTGCAGTTGTAGCAGTGAGGCTGGCTCGCTAAATAGCATTTATCATCTGTGAGGAACTCTGCAGTCCGCTGTTTCTGCAAAGATGAATTTGATTTAGTGACAATGGTCTCTTTGTTAGTGTTTACAGCTTTAAAGGATTACAGAGCCCCTTAGATTTCAAAACAACAGAAGATCCTGGAGGATTTTGTTTTAAATTCCTGTTTATTTCCTAAAACATGAATTACTATGACTTTTGGATATGAAATACCCAGTGCTAAGTACTCTAGTGCTAAACTAGCATAATCTGAAAAGTGAGGTTTAACAACGGAAACGCTGTGATTAATCTTTGTGTCTCTCGTGTTCGAATTGCTTTTGAGGAGCAGAACAAGAATCATCTCTCTGATCTTTAAAAGCAAGACATCCTCCTAGGCTTGCATTTTGAAGCATACTAATTTTATGAATAACATGTTTTACTGAAGATTGATAAAGCAAAATGTATAGGCACAACTCCAAGATTACAAAGAGATTACTGTGAACAAGTCTCAGTTTAAGAGGAAAAACACTGTCAGTTTTTTTTACCTTGCTGAATAACAATTATTAAAAATACCTCAAGAGATGCAGACAGTAACTAAAATACAACTATATATTTGCAAATTCAATATATATAGTAATTTAGAAATGCCTCATTTATTGTCAAAAGTGTTAAAATATGACAACAGAAATTACACAAACATTTTTATTTTCTTTCCAGTGAAGTTATCTTGTGGTTTGAGTTTAACAGTGGAAACAGAAATTTGAGCATCCTACTGATATTTGAAGACTACAGTACTCATATATCACCAAATTCATGAATTAATGAACTAATCCAACAATTAGCGATTCCCGCTTAGCCTTCAGAGAGATTATTGTGCAAATTTCTTTATAGCAAGTTATTAGGTGGAGAAGAGCCAAACCAAACCAACCAAACAAAAAGAAAGCCTACACACAGATTCTCAATCCTTTAATTCTCAACTGAAGTTACTCAATTCTTTAAAAATATCAATTAAACTTATAACTATATAACTATAACTTACTATAACTGTCTTTTCCTGAACATTTTGTGAACTTTTATGGTTTTCTGGAAATATAAACACCACCTGTTATAACTAAACCTGCTGCTTCAGAATTTTCAAAGCTTGATTTTTAATTAAATTGTTTGTTGTGGTGTAGTTTGCTCCTTCCTCCCACAGCCCCCTTATTTTAAGTATTATGATATGGCCGAGGAAGATAACTATCAACACTGCACCTGCTACACCTTTTGTGCTGTGCGTGCACCTTTGTAGCCTTTGTACCAAAATGACTCACACAGAAGCTCACCCTGGGTAGCAACATGCGTCTGATTTCCAACATAATGGAAGAGTAATAAAATTATAAATAACTACAGCAAATACTGTAACTGGTACAATTCAGCTGATAATATGCTCAGGTAACAGCATTCTTGATAGTGAGGGCAATGGCCCTAATGACAATATAGGAGTAAAACATGAATGAGCTGGCTGAATTTTACAATGCTGATACCATTAATAGGAATCATTCAGTGATTTTTGCATCGGTAGTGATCAATGGTTTCCAGTTTTATAACTTCAGAAAATTATTATTGATCTGTTATCACCTTCCACTCAGTTTATTTAATGCTACAGTTCATAAACAATAACGTTGTCTATAAATACAGTAAGGATGACAGCCAGACTGACAGTTTCCCTTTTGTTTCCCAGATATTTTTCAAAAGTTCTTTTTAGGTCCAAATACTATACAGACAAGGAATGACACAGCATGAGAGGCACTTATAGAACTTATAGAAAGAGCACTAATAAAAAATAACCGCCTCAGACAGAAAGCACAAGTGGTCAACTACCCTTAAATAAGGGCATGCTTGATACGCATGCTTGAGAAAAATGTCCTTTGTGCACATCTGGATTTCCATGGAGCTTCCTCTGCCTGCTTCTAACTGTGGGTAAGAGCCAGGTTACAAAACGACCAGAAGAGACAAGGAGGAGAGGTGTGCAGACTCTGCTCCTGACCTATCTGCATGTGCTTGCTACATCTTCACTACGAGTAATTAGAATTATTTATGAGGGATATATTATTTATGAACCACTCTTAAATGTGGCAGGAGCCTAACAACTGAAGCAAATATGAAGGAACAATCTCAATTCAAAATAACAGAACAGCGAGGAGCAAATAGGTGGGGAACCAATAATCTGGCAGTTCTGTTGTAAAGAATTGGTGCAATATTTTCAAGTTCCTGATATTTTGTCATCTCCCCCTACTCCTTGTTGATCTAGTTTGATTGATCTAGCCTGATTTTGAACACGCCAAAGGGTCACTGACATCCCAGCACAACTAGGATCAGGGAGGAAGACTGTGAGACAGCTGTGAAAGAAGGGGAAACAATGTGCTGAATCTAGTGGAGGCAAGAGAAAGCTAATCAAGAAAGGTGATCAGATTAGAGAAATAGATTGCAAGCACTGAAATAAATGCAACAAGAAGAGAGTACTGGGACCTGAAGGAAGCGAGGGAATCAAATCAGCAGACAGGAAAGATGTCTGGAATTTTTCTTTTCCATTATTATTTTAAATATCAACCTAAAAGGATATTGTGCAGTTGCTCATGTGTTTGTAATTCATTGTCTGCTACTTGTGTTTTAACATGAGGGGTCAGGAATCAGTCTCCTGCACTTCCTTCATGACCCTGTCTACATCCTTGGGCACATCACTTTACATGCCTTCATTTCCTTATAAGATATATATTACAACAGCAGTATGCAGCATTTGGACTTAAGACTATTAATTCACATTTCAAAACTATGCCTTCATTTCCTTACGAGAGATATATTACAACAGCAGTATGCAGTGTTTGGACAATGGACTATTAATCCACATTTCAGAACTAATAACTACCGAACGTGCACCCAGCACTCGAGATTACTCCAATGTGAAGTGCTCACTTAGCATCTCAGCCGAACTCTGGCAAGAAACAAGGGGGAAAGGCTGACAGTGCACAAACCATGAAGCTGGAGACAGGTCTGTTTGTACATGCGTCCCTCTGCTCTCTTCCTATTCAGTAGAGAGCATCAGTATTTTGTAACAAAGCAATCCCAGAAAACAAACAAACATACATGTGCTTTGCATGTGTGGTAAAGAAGACACTATTCTAAAATTTCTCTAATTCTTCTTGGTTAACTGTGTGTGTGTAGACCTGTGATAAGCACTAAATATGCAGATATATTTCTAAATAACTATTTTTCTAAAGTGATATTTCTCCCTAAAAAGATGGGAGATGAATAAATTCAGTGTTTCTTACATCAAGATTCTGTTTATAGCTGCCATACTCTCTTCACCTATCACCAAAACATGACCCAGGAAAAAAATAATTATCTATTTTCATGATACATACAAGTCCACTCATGACCGATGGATTTTGCTCTATAAATCCATCATGGGTGGCAGTAGGTAGAAGCCAATAGCTGACTAATGCACAGCTTGCAGAATAAGGAGTGAGAGGAAAAAAGAATGCGTGAGAAAATCCGGCAAACACTACAGTCAGTGAAGGAAGAGAAGGAGCAGGCCATGGGAGCAGGCATCCTTATCTGAACACACCGGAGCAGATATCCACCCTGCAACCACTGGAGGGCCCCATGCCAGAGCAGACGGATAGTTCTTGAAGGAGCAGCAGTCCACGGAGAGGATTCACACCGGATCAGCAGAAAAACGTGAGGAAGCAGCAGCAGCAGCGAAGAAATCTCCATGTCCCTGTGCTACCCAGGGTCAGGAAGACAGTTAGAGGAGGTGGGAATGAAGGAGGCAGTTTGAGCCTTGGTGTTTTGTCTTTGTCATCATTCTATACTATTTTTAATTGGAAATAATTTAATTCTCCCTAAGTCAAGCCTGTTTTACCCATTTTGCAATTGGAAACGATGTCCCCATCTTTATCTTGACCCGTGAGCTTTTTCATCTTTTCTCCCCTTGTCATGCTGGGGCAGCAGACCAAGAAAGTGGCTGGCTGCTTGGCAACTGGCCAAGTTCAACCCACCACACATCATGTTGCATTTTTGTGGTAAGCTGAAGATGTGTACAAATCGCTTGTATATGAGATGCACTGGCTGGACCTTCATTATGTAAACAAAAAAAAAAAAAAGGAGGGGGAGGAGACTGTTTGGGAGCATTTCTGGGATTGCTGAAACCAAGCAATATAGAACAGTGCAAAGATGGCCTGAAAGAATAACTTACTATTTTCAAATCAGAAATTTTCACAGGATGAGGAAAAGATACTTTTAGTATGCATTAGAACAAAGAAGAACCCTTATGCAAGAATTATTCATTATCAGTAGCTCCCCGGAGTCCTTAGTACATATGCCTGTTAAACAAAAATAACAAGGGAACATGAATATAGAAAATAAAAGTTGCTGATAACAGCCTATCACCCCCTAGCCATGATGCTGTATACAGAGTCAATAAGATTATGAAAGACAGGGTCATCACATCTGGTCAGCCACCATACCAGGAGACCAAGGCAAATAATCACACTTGCATTTGACGTAGCTATCTTTCCCTTTTACCCTGCTTAAATGCCTTTATTTCTAGCCTTCTGCTCTCACAGGTCTTCTGTTCTTGAAAAGCATCATGATTCCCTTCTAAAAAAACAGTAAAGATTAACTTAAGTGGGGAAAATCAAATCTCTCTGCAGCTTCTTTCTAGTAGTTCAGTTCTATCAGCAAGATGTGTTTCAGGTATCCAGAGAGGGAAGATGACAAAAAAAAAAACACAACTCTGGTCCTATCCTAGACTAGGCTGGGGGAGGAACAGCAAGCTCTTTAAAGCAGGTCCAACTCTTGTAAGTTGTAACTTAGGCTAAAGCCTTCTCCAGAATGCTGAGGATAAATGTGAACAAATTCACATTGACTGAAGGGACTGAGGTGCTTGGAGCAAAGTCAGAGATTTCTCCCATCTCTTAATGTAAGGATTCTCTCCTCCTCTTTGCAAATAGTTCCTTGGACCCTTTTTATTGGCACTGCAGAAGAACAGTCTGTTTTCATGGCTGAGGAACCGTGAGTACAGGTGCACCTCTAAGGCTCAGATGATGCTGAGGAGCTCCCTGGGAGAACAGCCCCACAGCAGAAAGCTCCACTTGTCAGTCCAGGGGGCTGCTGCTCTGTCCTGGGGGGAGCTCAGGCATTCAGGGCACAATTTACTCATTCTCTGTCAGCTGAAGCAACGTTGTACAAAAGATTTTAAAGCCTTTGTTTTACCTGCTACATAGTGCCAGGTGGGCTCTGAAAAGAACAGAAGACATTCTAGGCATAGCAAATCAAAAAGAAGCCATCTGAATTTTTGAAAGAATGGGAAAAGAAGTACAGCATTCCCCAGCTTTTCTGAAGGTGGCAAAACTGCACAGCCCAGTTAGTGCACAATCACAAAGCACATCAAAAATGCTAATATGAGAAGACAGGTCTGGAATTCATGTAGGACTGGAAAGGATGCATCCATGGTTCAGGAGTAGTCTAATCTGACCTTTAAACTTTAACGTGTAAAGCATTTGAGATTTATTTTTAAGATTGTTCATCACAGAAGAGTGTGTGTGGAAATCAGAACTTTCATGTCCATATGCAAGTTCTATTTTAGCCACAACGTGAAGTAAAAAAATGGCTCACTAAACACTGGATATGAAAGGCTGTAGAGATACTTCTCCCATTTGGAATCCCTTGTATCAGTTCAATCAGTTTCAATCACTTTAAATCAATCAATCTTTATTTCCTAAGTACTTTGGGCTTACCACATTTTCCATAGCTTGAGAAATTTTGCAAAATGCATTTTGGACTACTTGAACTAAATCAATTAAAACCTCCAACCATTAAATTGAATCTAGGAACTTCATATATTCCTAGTCTCTCTTTTCATACTCTTAAACAGATCGTTTTAGATCTGACGCAGTTCTACTGCATCCCTTTGGCAGTGTTCTCTAAAGCAATGTTCTTTTCTTGTCCTCTCTTCCAACCCTCAAGAAAGAAATTATATATATACACACATGTATATAAACATGTCTCAATAAGCATTTATAGCCATGACAAATTTATTCTTACTGTCAATTTAATACATGTGTTTTCAACTTAAATTTGATATACAGTCTGGTGTTTTCTATTAGATCATATAAACAAGTATTTGACTTAAAACAGGATTATTTTTCTTCACTGAGACTGAGAGAAGCAATAAACATCACTCTTCCTGGGAATAAAAATGAGGTGGTAATTCCATGAAATATAACCATTAAAATAACAACAGAAAAATCACTGGTGTAAAGAATAAAAAAAGCTTGACCACAGGCCTGGTTTGTTTACTGATCTTCTGGACAGAAATTGTTTTTGCATGACTGCTTCAATGCATTACATCAAAATGAGGCATGCTTCATTTTTTTTTCCCAGTGTGCATATTAGGAAAGACAAGTCAGCCTGCTGTCATCAGCAGTACCAGCATGAATCCCAGAGCAAGTGGGACTAGGTAGGCACCTCACCAACTCTGTAGGATAAAGTTACTATTCTGTTCTAGATTTTTTAATCACTTCTTGGGAGGTAGAGGGGAACCTTTCCTTTCTCCTAAACACATATTTTTGTTTTTGTAAAATAAGACTGCAAGTCTGTAAGGCAGTTTGGGAACTTTAAAATCTTAAAGGATTTGAATGAGAGCATTTCATCTAACTCTGAGAGATTATTGCCATAATCAATCTTCAATGGAGGGGAAAAAAAAGTACTCAAAAGGAGTGGTATGTTCCTGAGAGGGAATAAGCTCATCTCACAGAGGGTTATTTAATTGTCTGCATACCTTTAGGAAAAGGCAAAGCAAACGTAGATTCTGGCTGACAGACAGCTTGTTGCTCTACCTAAGGAGCTGGTCCATGGAAGGAGCGCATGGTACCGCAAAAAGGTCAACTCCTAAGCAAACCAGATTGTGGACAGTTAATCGTGCTCTGGCTCAACAAAATGCACCAAAAAAAAAACCTAATCAGTCCTGTGCACAGAAAGAATAAATAAGGCAGTTTCTATGATTTTGCCTCATCTCATCATAGGAAATTATTCTGCAGTGACTGTGATGCCCTATGGATCTAATCAGACTGAATGAATGCTTTGGCAGCACCTGTGCCAGGACTAGGTCTGCTGAGTTGCAGTGATATACCAAAGCACTACTACTGATGGTGGAACGCCCAGGATAAATAGGGGGGAAGAAAGGTAGAAAAAAAGAGTAAAAATATAGAAACAAGTAAAATATGGACAAGGCATAACAGTGAAATTCAAAAGGAGAAAAGATTGTCTTTTAGAATACTCTAGATCGGTATCAATCTGAACAAATGCAGCTTCCATTAGAATAACTGGTGATAAATTAAACCACTGACGAGATTTAAAATCTGGCATTAGTTCTCCCCTCCCCGCCCCCCGAGTATTCAAGGGAATATTCAAAGGAATAATCATAAAATTAGAATCAAATCAATTTATAGGAATTTGTAGCTACTTAGCTGAACTTGTCAGCAAGTGACCAATGAGTTAGGAGATGACTTAGAGCATCTTTAAGGTTACACAAAAGCCAGAAATTTTTTGACTGTGTCTAGCAATAGAATAGTGAGGTTTCTATGACTCTACAAAGCATCTTTAAATAAACTAAGTAATTTTTAATTAATCTGAAGTTTTTTCCATAGTAAAAAGCTAATAGTAGAGCTAAACTAGTAAAATGTAGATGTGATTTTTGTGCCCAGGAAAAAATAATATGAAATATACTAAAATATTATATATGAAAGATTTCAAAATTAGTACGAAATATTATATATGAAATATACCCAAACCAAGAGGCAGTAATTTGGAATAATATTTGGGATTCTATTCAGGAACGCCAAAGCATTTTTACATGTTCTGCTAAGACAAAAACACCTTTTCAGTATCTCATTGCTTTTGAGCCTCATGAAACCAGCTCCTTGTGCTGTATTTAGCTTTGCTTTCCACTGCAAGAGTCTTTATACTAGCAGTACACATGAAACAGTTATATCTAAGGAAGTGTTTTTGTTTCTGGGATTGGAAGAGAGAAGGAGAAAGGGTGGGTGTGTTGTAGAACAGCCTTACGTAGATTTTTTTGTGCCATGCTATGACCAGTACTGCTCCAAGAGTTTCTGATTTGTTGCTAATTTGTTCCTGAAAATTTGAGAGCTGATGGGTATTGTCACAGTCGTGTTTTTATTTGGACTGCGTGTCCTCTACCATCCACTGTAGCAGAGAACTGGGCCTCATTAGGATGGAAGCAGAAAAAATGAACACATGGATACATGAGCAAAGACAGACATTTGCCTTGCTGAACCATTGCTAAACAACTACTAGTAGTAGCACTACTCTCATGTAAGACCACTAGTAGTAGCACTAAGAAAAGCAGGGTAAGTGCCAAACTACTAGCTGAATGCTTAAGATCACAAATTGGGAAAAAATACACCATTTTGCTTATGGGCTTGGTATTTTTACTGTGTAACATATTTGGAGAGAAATGTGGAACTTCACAGTGCAGCTCTAAAACGCCCTCATTCTTCAGAGAGGCAGATGCATGAAGTGAAGTCATATTTTCCCTGGCTACAACATTTCAAAAACCTTGCATCATGCAGCACGGAGTAAAAGTACTTTCCATATTCCCAGTGCACATATGTCAGATACATCAACACAAATGATTGTTTAGTTATCCTCGAGGGTTAACTGTGAATACACATACCTTATACATAATTTATAAATGTATTAATGTAAAGATAGGCGGACAAGACATGGAAGGATACACAGATGCTTCTAACAGGTCAGTAGGTGGAACAAAAAATTTCCATGTTACCCTTGAACTAGGATGTTGCCATTTTGTACACTATTCCTTATGGTCAGATGAAACAGATGTGCAAACTGTAAGGCTTCCAGTTAAGGAAATGAATGCCATAAGTTGTATTTATTGAGCCATAATCAAGACGTTCTCTACATAGCAATTAGAAAAATGTTAATTTCAATGTTAGAGATGTTTCATATTACACTGTGCATTGAGTTCCACCAGTCTGTCAAACCGCAAAGATGTATTAGCTCCAAAACATTAAGACTTTTGCATATTGAGTATAGCAATTTCTCATAGCTGAAGGATGAAATAAAAATAGTAAATGCTTTTTCTAATTGAGAGTTAGCATAACCTATCCAGTATGACTTTGACTGTCATAGAAAAACTACCATCCCACTTATTTATCATCAGAAATAAATGAGAAGTTTTAGAAAATTATACAAAAAATGAAAAGTTTCACTTATTACAATGATGGCATTTAAAAGTTCATGTGCTTTCATGTGCTCATGTAACTCACTTTGCAGTCTGTGCCTCAAGAAAAGCTATGCCATTGCTGCTGAAATAGACAAGTTTTGTAAGTCACCTTTTTGAACAGACACCTGTTTGCAGAACTTCATATACACATCTTACAAGCAAGTTCTGCTATATACACGCATTTCTTTTTCTTATAAATCACCCTGCAGCTCTGCCACAGAGGCTGGCTTTTATTTCAGCTTGTTCATCAGGAACAGAATTGGCCACTAGGGATCTGATCTTTCAAACATGTTTAAAGTTAAACACATGAACAGTTTCACTGGCTTCCCTGGGACTCACATCCCAGCTAAGCACATGCACCAATCCTTATCATCTTACACTTGTGCAAAACCAGCGCCAGACCTTTGTGTGAGTTAGCTCCCAGCTGATGATGTATTCTGTGAAGGAGGAAAGCATGGTTAATTAGATAGGGTGAAAATTTAACATTTTCCTATCGCATCTGGGACCCACACTAGAAGAGGAGAAAATACTATTATATATAACACAGAAACCTATTTAGTTAGATCTCTATTGGACACAGCACTGTGTAGTATAGGCATACTCAGAGAACAAGTGCTTCATTACATGTTGAGTTGTGCCTTTTTGACCTGCAGTGTGCCTACACAGCACAACATGTTCAGATAGGTTAACTCCAAAGCCTGCTCAAGGTACAGCTCCTTGCACTAGTCTGACGTGGATCATCAGCTTCACATAGGAAATCAGCTCTCAATGCATCATTCCAGCACTAATTTATAATATCCCTTAGATAATTTTTATTATTCAATAAGAATTGGAAATGAGATGAGATATAAAATCTAACAAAATGAGATGTCCTACACAAATCCACAGAGACAAGTTTAGAAGCTAAAGCAGACAAGTGTCTGATGGCAAAGTAAAGCCTAGCAGACAGTTTTGGACCCTCAGAGTAAATTCCTACAGCTAAATCCACCAGAGGAAAAAAAAAAAAAAAGTAACTAGAAGAATGCCAAATGAAACAGGTAATATTGGAAGAAAATAATATGAACAGTGAGCAGATCTGTCTTCACCCAATGCTGGTTATATTATTAGTGGTTACGTTATATAGTGTAATAATGCTATATGTCTGAAGTAATTACAGTTTCAGGACAGGTGTAAAGGTGAAACTGAAGACTAGTAACTCTCTTACATTTGAAGCAAGGAGGATTTAGAGCCATCAGACTTAGACTGACCTGAGGCTGGAGATGAGAAACACAAAATACTAACAAGAGCCTATATAAAATAATGACAGCAGGAACAGGATAGAAATAAATCTCCCACCAACAATAACACAAAAGAGAAATAAAATACAGATTTCAAGACTGGCTCACTCCAAAGGGCCACAGTGAAACAGCAGTAAAGGCAGCGTGGTAGTAACCTCTGATCCTGTCAAATCCCATGCTCACACAGCAATGAAAATTCTTAAATGGAAAGAGGTTGCAATGCTTGTGGGGCTTGGTGGAAGAATGCACCTCCTGCAGGGCAGAGTCTGGATGTTGCTCTGCACAGACAGATCTCTATGAACAATGTTCTAAGTTCTCTATGTTCTTTATGAGCAAGCTCACCTGCACACACAAAGCACTCTGTTTCTGTCTAACAGGCTCTAAACACAGGTCCAAGTGTAGGAATCAAACCATAGTCTGATCCTAACTCTTATGGCCTCTGAGACCTTAGTGTTTTTCCCACTTTGGTTAACAGGGAGGCAATAAGGATGTCTGGTTGTATATAATTTTTCATTATCATTATATATTCAGCAAGAGAAGCAGTAGTTTTCACATTTGAGCAAGTTTCTCATATTTGAACAATTTTCCCTAAACCACAGCAAGATTAGGTCTAGTCCTTTCAAAAAATTTTGAAGAAAGAATAGAGACCAGACTGTCCAGTGGTATTTGCTGGTACATTTGGGTTTTGCTTATCTTCAGAGAACTGGGAAATTCTCTGCATAACTTGATGATCTGAGGGTACAACTCTGACCAGAAGGAGTACAATGAACCTGAAAGACTTTAGCTAAAAAATAGGAACATTCAGGGGAAACTCTGATGGTTGATAAGCCATTCTGAACTATAAAACCTTTGTCAGTAAACATAATTGACCAGCTACAACTGAAGTGTATTATAGTCACTTGAACAGCACAATGCATTTTTTTATTAACTAGAAATGACCTTAAAAAATAAGGCTATTCCAGCACATCTGAAACTTAGGAATATTTTGGTTCCAGATTTGCTGCTCAGGCTTGCATTAGTAGTCTGCCAGTGTTTAATCAGATGCTTACAAAAATCATCCAAAGGAGATGAAAACTGCATATGTGGGCTTAAACTGCTTGTGAATACATTGCAACACAACGTTCATGGAGAATATTCAATGACTCTGCAAATGATGCTGCCAGAAGACAAATGCCTAAAAGACAGAATTCAAAGTACTGATATTTTATGTATGTATATGGTAAATATTTTCTCAGCACACTACGTGCACGTATGTATGCATGTATGATGAAAGCTTTCTTATAATACCACATGTTCACAGCTATTTAGAAGACAAACAAATAGCCTAGCAATCCACAAGGGCATTTTGCAGGTTACACCGAGCCCCAGAGGGTGGTTGTGCTGTTGGGTACCCCGACTGAACGACAGCACCTGTGCACCCCAAAACTTCTGCCTGCTGTCCCAGGGAGGGGAGGCTGCTGGGGATAGTACACCCGGAGATGCCCTCTGCAAACCGCTGCTCCACGAGAAAGGCTCAAAAGAGGGCGGCAAAGATTTGTCGCCCCGTGCGAGGTTTTGCTCTGTTTTAAGACCAACGATTTAAGCCATGCAGGGGCTCCCTCTGCTGTTCTTTTTGTTTTCAGAACTATTAAAGGGAAAAACTACTCCGGTGCCATTTACCTTTAGCTGCGGAGGAGGGGAGAGAGGCTTTTAACACATTTCCAGCATATCCCACGTTCTCTTTTCTGCTTCTCTGTGCCAACTCAGTCTGTTGGCCTCATTATTAGACCACTGAATATGAGATGTATAGAGCCAAATATACGGCATCTGTATACAAGTATTTATAGAGCAGACGTCCTCTCTGGACTGTGAAAAAGAAATTTTCTAGACAAAAAGAGTTTAAAAAAAAGATCTTTAACAAAAATGGCAATTAGATGATATTCTACATGAGCTGAAAGTTTCAAACTGTCTTGTTGTTTTATTATAGAATTTAATAGGAGACACCCTTGGAAATACATATATATATATATATGTGTATATATATATATATATATATACACACACACTTTTTCTTTTTTTGAAGTAAGCCTTTACAATCAGTACTAATCCTGAAACATCGTTAACATCTTTGGGTGTTAGACCAGAAAGCAGTGTGAACAGCATCAAGAAGCCACACGTCACACTGATATAATACACCAAATAAACTCTCTTCTACTTTGTATTAAAAGAAGGAAAAAAAATAAAAAAAGAAAGCTACCTAACATCAGCAACAGCATCCCCTCAAACAACTAAAACTTTCTCATTATTTCTGTTTAAAGGTGTTTAGACAACAATCTAAAGCAGCCTTCTAAAACTTTTTGTCACCCCTTGCCATTTTTATTCTTGAAGTTTCAGATAAATTGGTCAGGAAAATCTTTTTGTAAATCTTTAGTCCATATAAGGAATTATCTAAGGGTATCTCCAAAGAGTTCTCCGTATTGATTATAAGCGTATACTAAATGCTAAAAAAAAATGTTAAAGAGAGTCAGGTTTTCCTTTCTTCATTTAAGCAGCTGGACAGAAATCCTAAAAGGTTTCTTTGTAATTTCAACAAATTTCATTCACTGGCCACTAGGTAAAATGTAGGGGGGGAGGGTGGAGGGAGGGAATATATTCTCTCCTTTTTCAACACAGCCTCAAGTAGTTGAAAGCTTGCCCTTGAACTTCTACCTTGAGTAAAAAGTATTCATTTCCCCTTTAGGCATAAAGCTTTTCCAAAAGCCAGAGCAGGAAAAAAAATACGCTGTGCTGTCATTGGAAACTATGATTTATAGAAACGTTGATTATGTTTCATAAAAATCACCTGCTATTTAAAAACCAAAAGAAAAAGACAAAAGACAACACCATCAGCATTTACGTTGACAAGAATGTTCCTAAATGCCATATTAGGGTGACTTCATTTTCCATCTGTCTGATGGATTTGCTTTGCTTAAAGATCTGGACACATACAGGAATGTATTTTCTTTTTCTGCCATACTACTAAGAAAGTAACACAGGATCACACAGCAGCCTTCTGCTGTGACTAATCCCTCTGGATCTGGCCTAGCCTTCCAGGCTGTACTTCCTGCCTGAACCCGCCTATACGTTCTGAAAGCAGAATGAAAAACAAAAA
Organism: Anas platyrhynchos; assembly: GCF_047663525.1. Classification (NCBI taxonomy): domain Eukaryota; kingdom Metazoa; phylum Chordata; class Aves; order Anseriformes; family Anatidae; genus Anas; species Anas platyrhynchos. The sequence goes on from NC_092590.1 coordinate 6,866,388, forward strand.
TTCGGCAAAGAGCCATTTAAAAAAAAAAAAAAAAAAAGCTATGCAGGTTGAACTTCAAAGAATCTTTTACAAAATCAGCACAGAATCCTAGTCATTCCTTGGCTTCATCATACAGTGTAAGGGTCTTTTCTAGGATCAGGTTTGAGCCTTTAATAGTGGGAAATTCCAGCCCTTTTCATTGTTGGGGAGAAACTGAAGGGTTTGTATCATCAGAGCTAAAACAACTTCATTGAAACAATGCAGAAAATTGGGTTGTTGATTGTTTTCCTTATGAGCAAGAGTTGATTTAGAAATTCATACAATAAACCAGAACATATTATTGAATTCTCAGTTAAAGTCTTCAATAATTTAATGCAAAATTATTTATGATTCTTCAAAATATCTATTTAAATACAGAAGGAGTGACTGATGCACTTGAGTACCACATTTAATAAGAACACAATTAAGAACAGACCAAAATATCTATGACCAGACCAGCCATCTGTTATAATGGAGAACGTCTTGCTTGCAAATTTCAACCAACTCGTCATCTGTACACATGGTGTAAGGAAGGCTGTGTGAACCTGTACCTCTATCTTATAGCAGCATGAAGTTAAAACAGGACAAGTGCCACATGCAGAATATTCGGAGCGGTCAGCAGACAGTTTTCTCTCCAGGTCATATACCATGTTTTGATAATTAGGCATAGAAGCAATCAAGTGAAATCACTTTGTGGGCACTTATGCAAAGCACCCTCTTACGATGGGGAATCCAGAAACATGGGAAGCACCTATTGCCCATATCACTTTTTATCATGGCCACTGAAACCAGATTAGAGACTAAAAGAGTGTAAACCATTGACAGAGGATAGAGCAACCCAGAGGTTTCCCACCATCACTGTCCTCTAAACCATCTCCCTTCTATGGCATAAAACACAAGTAGACTTTTGTTTCCTTTCCAGTGATTTACTGTTTTGTAGATAAACTTAATCCTCCATGCTGTCTCCCAGATCCTTATTTTTGCAAAATCTTGGACCCACTACAAACTGATGTCATGCAAAAAAGACTTACTAAAAGGAGTAGAGATTTGATAGTATAAAGGAAGCTAACAGCTCTACCACGCTTTACCTTGTCTTCAGAAGTGTAGAGGTTCAGTAAGCATTGCATCAGTAGGTATTTCTCTAGAAGTTTCTTATAATTTTATGATTAAAGTACTCCTTAGCAAAACAGATAAGGGTCTGGCACAAATGTATAATACATATTTTTGAATATTGTGTAACATGGTAGAATATCAGTATCTCTGAAATAATGGAAGTATGAGACAACTGCCCTTTTTTTGTTTGTTTTACCTTTAAGGATAATGAGACATCTCAATTTTGGGCAAGTTCTTCTGTCTGACCAAAAAAAAAAAAAAAGGGCATATTTCCTACCAAATGAGGCTCATTTTGCTTGCCTCCCCATCCAGTAACAGTCCACCATTACTATTTAAAGAAGGTAAGTGCTGGCCAGCAAAACACCTGGAAACTAGAGCTGAACTTGAACGCTTGGGCATGCAATGACAAAAAATTACAAAGCTATGTATAGTAACATTAAGACTATATAGGTCAGAACACAGTTTTGGCACAGAATAAAACAACCTTCAATTTTCCATGTTTGTCAATACTCAATATTATCTTAATATGCTCAAATATAATTACTTGCTCGATAAGACTAATTTATTCATTTTAAGAAAGAAAATGGATTTAAATGCTCTATTAATACAGTAGACTAAGAAAAAAAAATCATGAAATAGCATCCTTAAAAAAAAAAAACACTTTTTTTTTCAAATGAAAACTGCCCCAGAATCTTTTTCTTGATATTTTATCCATTCTCTGGAAGTTGTCCTTTTATTTCTCTTGAATCTGTACAATACAAATGCTACACAGGAATTTAATATGTAGGTCTGTCTACAAAAATGCATATGCATGGTCACTACTAGATGAATATATATTCTGTACCATGGAAAATGCACATTCCATGTACTTGCATACAGTTGGATAGATAAGGAACTAGTTGAAATGAGAGTACTAAAAATGGAAATTATTTCTTGAAATCTGACTGGATGACTATATTTAGACTCAAAGACCCACTAAAGGGGGAATCATCTGCTTTACTAAGTAAACTCCTGGAATAAACACTGCATGTACAGTATTAGTCTGTAACCTAGCAAATTGTTGCAATGTAGGACACTGTGTGGATTAAAAATGTGCATTAAATTGCATATTGTTACAGAGTTCTTTCCCCCCCCTAAGGATGCACTCAACACTTTCCTCCTTCCTGTCTGACAATATGTTGCCATGCTATAAAAGCCCTAATGCCCATTTCAACGATTAGCTGTACATCAGCATTACTACTTCAAATCCACAAGTTTCACATCAAGCATTAAATGGGATGAATATTGATCTGCTAAAGAGGATTTATTTATTTCTAGCTCTATCCAAAGATCAACTACTAGCAGCTTTTGGTGGATCTGTTGAGCTCTCACAGCACAAAGCTACTGCATACATGACACCGGACTTGACATTTCAGTTCTGGAAGAAAACCAAACAGTAAATTCACTGCAATAATCCTAGATAAATGAGATGATCACTGGAAAAGCTGAGATAGTTAAGTGGTCTATCAGAAAAGTCCAAAGGATGATATTGAACTGTTGCTACATAGTAACCTCTCTCATGACAACATGGCACAAGATCACCATATCAGATGCCAATATTGTTGCCTTAAAAAAGCAGCATGTCTTCAGATTATCTTGGAACACTCCACAATTATGTTCTGAGCAGAAAGCAGTATATTCAATATATGTATAATCAGATACATATGGATATCACAATGTTTACCCACTCATTCTATTTTTGTCCCGCTCAGTCAGTAACACTAACAACTGTATAATGCGTTCAAGAAATAGATTTCTTGTAACGTTAGACCTGTCCTTGAAAAATTCTTTTTGGTGTATTTCAGTAGGGATCATTTTCTGCTCTTTGGCACACATAAAGTAGAAAAACATACAAATGAGTTGATGAGGATTGCAAGCAGATTAGAGATGAACTAGTAAATTGCTTTGCCTTTTATACTCAAACGGCAAGGGCACAAGAGAATGCTATGTTTTCACTAGCTTTGACAAGGAGTGTTTGAAATGCCAATGTAAGAAGCCATGAAATTTTTGCTGTGTCACTCATACAGGAAACTGAACAAGTCAGTCAAAACATTGCCTCAGTGCTGTGATTTCATCAACCCGTATCATTCCAGTGGCTAATAATACCATTCTAGTCATCTGCTAAATGTTTCATTTTTATTTGTCTTATTTCTCCTCACCATTTTTTCATTACGAGAGCGTATTATTTTACAGAAGACATGGAAAGAAACTGTGACTTACAATGGGAATATTTGCTACAGTTATATTTGGCTTCCTATAAGAAGACAGTTCTCAAAAAAAGAAAACACAAAACAACCAACAACCAAACAACAAAAAACTCTACCACACAGCATGTTATCAAAAAATGGATCTGAAAGCTGAAAACCAATGTTTTGCTCTGGTTGCTTGAACTCTGTGAATTTCTAAACATCCTTGCTACAGGTACAAGTTTAATTAGTTTTTTGTCTGCAGCACAGTGGCTGCTTTGCCAAGGAAAGAGAACTTTGGGCTGGTTCCAAGTGTCAATGAAGAGAAGCTGTATGTCTTTCAACATTAGTCCTGCATTAGGGCAAGCTGAAATCATCACTTTTTTTTTATCTTCAATTTTATCTGTCTATAAAATAAATCATGCATCAGAAGACAGTGGTAGTGATTTACATTCATATATATTTCAAATATCGAAGCATGTTTTATTTGTAAAATGCTTGAAATAACTCAAAACAAGTATGAAGAGGTAATCTGAAGTATTTTCTGTGTGATCTGTCAGGTTAAATATCTTTAGTGGGACACCACTGAGGAGCTGCCCCAAAGTTTTCTCTTCCAACAGATTGTTTCATTCTTTTGTGGAAAAAAAAAAAAAAAAGAAAAAAAAGAAGAAAACTAAAAGAAGCAGCTCAACTGTGTGTAAATAGTGATAGGAGAGTCACTTATATGTTGCCTGAAGCTATCAAGCTGTTTGTATCTGGAATACATAAAATGCTACTAAATTCATATCTCAAGAAGCAAGAATCATTTTCCTGGCTTTCATATGTTTATAACATGGTTCTCTACAAACTGCCTTTTAGGAACAGTGCTTAAATTTGTGATACAATTTGGTAAAAAGTTAATTCAAATAATTAATTCTTTCTGTTATCTCATTACTAAATACATTAAAAATAAATTAATGTAGTACAGAGAAATCTTATATAAAAGAATAATGTCTATAAATGTTTCTGTAGTTTGTCGAGACTATCTTTGGCAAGGAATCAAAATCAGAAATATTTGCTTAACTCAAGTTTAGGATATAATGCTTTTTACCTAACAATAACTCCTTTCTTCACAAACACTTCATAACACATGTCAGTCTGAAACAGATTGCAATGCTTGTGGTTTAAATATAACAGCAACATTTCAGACATGGTGAAACCCTGTATTCTACCTTTTATCCTCCCCACATCCTTTTGACATCCCTATGGTCATTTCTGCCTCTGCAACTTACTGTATTATTTTATTTAAAAAAAGCCAACAACAAAAAAGACCTCTTTCTTCTTCCTGTCCTCCCTCCCTGCCCTTTGCAAAAAATCCCCAAACTATTGAAACATGTTCAGTATTTATTTTTTTTTAGATTAAAATCAACTCCCTCCTCTCCTCCCATGTTTATTTACTGATCTTTAGAGCACAACTAATCTGAATGTAGAAAATGAAAGGATAAGATGCCATAAAGAAATACTCCACGTTGGAAGAGAGGCATTGGTCATCACTGGAATAATCACAGACAAGGTTATGGCCAAAGGCCAAACTCTGCTGCAGAGCTTCCACCAAGTAATGTGAGAAAGAACAGCAGTAAGGAATGCATAGCAGTGTAACTTCTTTAAGCAGCAGCATCTCTCAAACATGCTATATTATTGTCTAAACCACAGCTAGTTTTTCAACACAACTGAACGTTTTATCCCTTATTTCATTCATTCAAACATTTCTATTTTGGTACAAAACACCAATTTCATTAACACTGTAATACTTTTTTTTTAAGGAACTTTGTGGGAAAAAAAAACAACATAGCACTCTACTACCCTCCCAAGTCTGCCCACGTACTCAGTTTTTTTAGGAATGATTGTAAGCCAAACAGTGCTATATGATGTACTCCATGTAGTACATGCACCATGTGAAACACAGATGAGGATTTTTTTTTGAGGTATTGTTTTACAAGTCACAAATTCTAACACGACCTAACAAAACTCCTAGCCGCATAAAAAGATGCAATAAACCTCTCTAACAGTAGCTGATTTGTATGCAACATTGACCATAAGGGTAACTCTTCAGTAAACCTGAATCTCATATATAATGCATAGCAGTTAATAAATCATAGTAAAATCAGGTGGCTTAGAGCCAACAATACCCAACTAGTAATGGAAAGGGGGAAAAGATTTATAGAGAGACAGACTCTGTCTGGATTTTGCTTTTAAGAGGCTCATACAGTGCACTGGGAAGATCTCGCTGTGGTTTCCAAGTGGACATGTGTGTCATGCTGACTCACTTCATCCTTTCCCCGGCATCACCCCCCACTTACCCCAGGTGATGCCTCTTCTCTCTTTAAAATCTTTCTCTGACCTTCCACTGGTTTCTTGTCTATCTGTTCCCAATATGTGTGCTAGAAAGGAGAGAAGAGAGATCAAGATGAGATTAGAGCACTGTTCCTGAAACTTCACAAAACAGAAAATCCCACATTAGATTTCAAAGTTGAAGACAAACTCATAAAAAGAGCCTCTTGAAGCTCGTTTCTCAACCCTCAAATAAGTCATGCTACAAAGTGCTCAAAATGTCACGCATTTCCCTGGTTCAAAATCTGATTTTATAAAAGGAAGAAAACATGCTTCAGTATTTTTGATAGGAAGAACAGGGGTTTGCTTTAAATATCACGGGTAAAACTCTTCTGTTCTCGTTAGAGACCCAGGAGAGCAGGAGATTAAAGAAGACTGCTGCTGCATGGATCTAAGATTTTTTTTTTTTTTTTTAAGCCTGCCCATGGTGATCAGAAGCCCTTAGCAAGACAAGTGTTATTGCAAGAAAAAGACTGAGACAGAGCACCTCAGAGCCAAATATACAGCTTCATCAATTGTATGATGTTAATCTCATGTGCATAGAAAAAGAGCACGATATACTAAGTCAAGAACCACGTTCCAAAGTTATACTAAAATAGTAGGGAATTTATTTACTTTTCACAGTTACCTTCTTGTGTGTCATTTACTTTGATGGAAAAGCATTTCTCCTTTGGGTCAAATTACATTAAGTTTTTGGTTGTCATTGCTAGGAGCATCGTGGTTCATGGTCCAAATTAGGAAAACTACAGGAAAGCTTCTAAATCTAACTAAAACTAAATCCCAGTTCCCTGCCTTAAAATCAAGTCACAAAAAGTGTCTATCGATGCCAGGTCTTCTAAATGTCTTTTCATCCTTAAAAATACACAAGCGTCAAATGAATACTATTCGACAAAAAGTTTTAAAAATCAAAAGCGCATCAGCAGCATCCCCTTCCCCGAAATAAAAACGTTTGAGTGTTGAGGTTTTGCTGCTTGTGTGGAGGACAGGTCTTTGATCGCTTCGAAACGGGGGCGTTTAGCAAATCCTTTCGGGAAGCCCCCTGACGAGAGACCGCATCTCGCCCACACAGCCCTGCACAAACCCTTCCCATGGGGTAGCCCCTCTTTCACCCGCGGGCTAGGCGGCGTGTAAAACCCCGATTTTCCCCGTCACAAGTTACGGGAAGGAGAGGTTAATTTCACAGAGCCGACTGCCCACAGAGGGGCGGCGGGGGCGCAGCCCCGGGGCGGGCACTAGATGGCAGCACCCGCTTGAGGAATGTCGGAAAATGGCGCCCGCCGCGGGCAGGGCCGGGCCGCCTGAGGGGAGCCGGCGGCCGCCGCCCCCGCTGGGCAAACGCTGGCTCCTCTCACGCGGCCCTTTGGAAATAAACCTTCCAAAAACTGCCTTTCAACTTCATCTACCTTAGTTTCCGAGGCACAAGGGCCGGGCTGGACGGTTAGGGCGATAGGTCTTGTAACGATGCCCTCAAATATGCGTGGGCACACACACATGCTCAAAAAAACCCAACAACCCACAAAACAAAAAACAATTCCCCCCCCAAACATAGCAAAAATCAGACAGGATGTAAAATCACTACAAAATTGACAGAAATTATATGAAGTCTACCATTTTGGAGGAAGATAAATATTTAAATGTAGCCCATCGACTGTACCAGGAGTGAGTTCAAAGAGATGGTGTAATACAATTTCATTATTACTTATGATTAAAAATCAGTCTTGATTGCATTTATTTTGATATAATAAGGAAGAAAAAAAAAGGCCATTAACCACATAATTCAAGTTCACTTTTTGCATGCAGTTTGTTTTAGTCCATTTTCTACTTTTGATGATGCAGAGCAACGGTTGTAGGTTTATAGCATTTTCCACCTCAGCAGTGCTTTAAAGGATGTAAAGTTAACATGGTAAATAACCTATATGTAAAACCATCCTGTGAGCAAACTGGCAAGCCTCACAATTTCTGAGATGCTGTAGAGGAAAGGTGAAGGCGTGCTCAGCTGCCTCCTCCCATCCTTCCAGAGGGGCAGCAGGGGCTGGCAGGCACCTGGCCTGAGCACTGATCCATCCCATTACCTCATGACATCTCTCCAAACACGCTTCCCCTTGCCCAACCCGCTGAAAGCAGAAGCTGCTCAGTTTTATGCTTTTGCCCGTCCACAAGATGGTCGCACAAACCCTGTCATTTGCAGGTGCAGTTCTATCAGAATGAAACACGCTAAGGTGACCACCCAGAGACAAACACCCAAGGAAAGCACTGCTGGAAGGTGCTGGGACTTCCTGCCCTTCCTACTTCATCAGCTTGGGAACAGCGAGGCCCGAAAAAAGCACAAAGTATGCTGATGAATGAGAGCACTTCTTACATGCACAACAACTGCCGGGAAATAATCACAGGAAAGATTTATCATGCATCCGTCTGATTATGGTTTTCTAGCAAGAAACATAAACATAGTGACTACACTCCACATTGTCTTTACAAATAGCCAAGAAAGTGTTAATCCAGAATTCATAGTTATACTTGGTAGTATTTTGCAAGAAACAGTCTGCTGGCAGGCTCCAAGGATGTACAGTCTGTACAGTGTCTCAGTCTGTGGTTTGACTCTGTAGCTCTTAGCCAGAATATTCCACTGTCAATCAATCCTAAACAGAAAAAGATACTACTCTGGGTATTAAATAAAACCAAGAACAAATATAAGCCAAGGTTAACCGAATTAGACAGCAAGAAGTAAAAAAAAAATTGGATCAATCGAGTAATTATTGGAGAAAATGTAAATATTAAATATGTCCTCTGAACAAGGCACATAGAACTGGAACAGAAGAGTGAAAACACTAAATATCTTTTGTTCAAAATTCCAGTAAATATTATTTGAGTGGGCAAGAGGAAAAAAAATCAGTTAATATAACTTCCCTTTGCTCTTCTGCCTCAGCTTCCCCTGTGGAAGAGTACTGATGACAATATGTGAGTACAGCCCACCTGAAATGCATTTAAATGGTCTTTAATCTCCATTTATCACTAATGGATAAGACTCACAGAGAAAGTAAGGCCACTAAAATTAGTGTCATTTCCTTCTAATATTTTTTGAGTCTTCGATACTCCATTTTTAGACTCTCAAGCAAACACAAAAGACACAACTTGAAAACAGCAAGTAAAGCTTTTATAATAGCTTCCAGTTCGTAATGGTTTGTAATACGTGTCATTTGAAATACTGGTATAAACTCAAAAAATGATGTAAGATTAAATAAAAAGGGTCATAAGTTTGGGGAGAAGCACTGAACAGTAGCAGTGCAGTATAGCAGCTGCTGCACAGTAACACTACAGAATAGTTTATGACAGGAAGTGAAGAAAATTCCACAATCCACCTGAAGCTACAGTGGGAATTACGTAGGCAAAGTGTAGTTATTAAAACTGGAATGTAACCAAGACTTCAGGGGCTAATAACCCTGTTCTTGCAAGAGATAGCAAAAAAACCCCAAGCGTCTTCATTGACCACAAGCTGTAAGACCACAGCTTTACATCTCAATTGGAAGACATGTCTTTTTCCACAATAAATTGTCACAAGGACGTGATCTTTCTGGGATGTGATTTCCTGGCCCGCAATTTCCATTTCCTTCTATAAACTGCAAAAAGGTAGTGATTTTTGAGATTTAAAAAAATATATATTTTATACACACACGTGTATAAAAGAATCCTATTTAAAGCTATTGAGCTACTGCCAACATTAAAAAAATACGGGCTAGTCTATGAACTATAATTTGATGTTCACAATGTAAATGTATTTTCTATTATAACCATTAAACTGTTTTATACTAAAATTTTATTTATTATTTCTTGCTTAGAAACTGTCTTAATTCTAAAGGCCAAATACTCAGTTCAACAAGGAATTAAAGCACTTGACAGAAATATTAAACTACTCAGATAAAACACTACATGCTCTATCTATAACACACGTCATGCATAAATAGTGAGGTATATAAATATATACATTTTGAAAGTACACATACATTAGGAACATAAATACTCCCAGAAGTTGAACACACACGTTTATGCAGTGTGTATGTGTTTATAGGACTATGAGTGCAGTATATAAATATGGACATGCTATGTGTGTGTATTACACACTGAAGGTTCCTTAGTGTGATATAAAAGATAGTTTTATAATGAAATTTGAGATGAATGTGTTTCAAGAAAAGCTACATAAAAGAAAGCTATCTAGTTCATTCAGGACTGAGCAAATAAAAATGAGTACTAATACAATTTATCAGATCTGTTGCATTCACCACATGCTAGTGATTTTTTTTTTCCTTTTCTTCCCTCCCTCTCCCCCCACTCAGTTTATTTAAATAGCAAACAAAATTCTTGTATCTTGTGGTATTGTAAAATATGCATCTCTTGTGGAGACGAAAAGCAGCTGTAAACCAGTATTGATTGTCATTATGTCTTGCCACATAAAGAAAACATACCAGAGGCATTTTCATGGTAGGAACACAATTATCTTTAAAATTGGCACGTATCTGGATGCATGCTGGTATCAATAAAATTAGGTGACATAGGGACTTCAGCTAGATTTGATCCACAGTTAGACTTGCCAAAGCACCAGAACTTATTTTTCCTTTCTTTAAACGTAGTATGCTGCACAGTGAATACCTTTGAAAATAGTTCTTTAGAACGCAAAATCAAATATTTGAAAGTTATAAAACACCATGTTTAGAATAGCTAGTTGTTTCTACAGCTGATCTCACATACATAAACTATGTAGTTTTATTACATACTATGTAGTTTCTATGTACTTCATAGAAAGTATGTACTTTCATTACATGAAAATATCAATTTTCCCTTCATTCTGTCCTTTGAGTGGAAGCACCTCCCAGTGCAATTTCTTGCTAGACAAACAGATACATCATTCAAGTATTTAATTTTGTAACCAAACTGGCATCCTTTTATCCTCAAGGAGTATTTTTAAGATAAATGCTGAGTAAATATATAAATATTGGGATTACTTCACTGTATCCTCCCTCCTCATAAATTTCTTGCCTTATTCATTTGAAGATCATTTGAACAAAAACCCCACCCCAACTACAGTATTGGGTGTGCACTCAAATTCTGGGTTCTGTGAGCACGGCTACGTGCACTGACTTTGAAAATTTACTGGCTGCTTAGGATAGCATTACTGTCTGTCTACCCTTATGTCCAAACTCTGTTAATGGTTTTTGTTTTGTTTATTTTTTGAGATAATCATTCTTTTGATGCCTGCAGAACAAAGACACAAATAACTAGGGTTCAGTTTCATTCCCCAAATTATTTGTAGTTTAAGTCAGTAGGAAATTTAGCAGGCATTATTTGTAACTATGAATTGGGAATGTAAACATTTACATGACCTTAGTATTCATACCACAATTAACTATAAATTCTGACTCGACTCATGATTATTTATGGTTGTAGCAAAGTCTAAGCATATAGAGGCTTTCATAAGGCTGACCAGAAAACCATCCACAAGCTAAAACTTCTTGAAGCAATACTTGAATATAAAGGGTCTGATTTTAAGGACAGCTATTCCCCAAATAATCTGATATACATAGGAAAATGAGCTCAGACAAAGATTTTTCACACAGGACGTATTTTCAGCTCGGGTCCTAGTTTGTAATTTATTACTTCAGATTGCAAAGAACAGGGTATTATGTTCTTTTGTTAGCGTTAAGCCTCATATTTCTCCTATTGCTTCATTATTTTTGCTATTCTATTTTATTTTTAAATTCTCTGCATCTGCTCTTCCCCCTTCCCCATACCATTCATTCCTGTTTTCTTTACCTTTACCTTTTACATACCTCAAAAGGAGGGTCAGGATGTTTATAGACAGCAAGTACAAGGGTGAGGGGATGAGCCCACACAAGAAGCAACTTGCTGTTTCAGACAGCAAGCAAGCAAGCGGTTAGCAGATTTGGACTGCTCATCACAGAGTGGAGCCCTGGACAAGATGACAGCAACAGTCTGCTTGAAAGCAGGTTGGGACCATTACTGGTAATTATAGTTAATCAGCAGCAATTGTCTTGACCAAGATACAGATCAACATTGAACACTAACCTAACAGGACCTAATGAGTGTAATGGAGGATGAAGAAAGCCTGATTAAACTCACAAGGCGCTGGATGACCCGAGCAGATGATGCATTGTAATCCTCAGCCCCTCTCTCTCCCCTGCTGCCTGCAGCCATCGCTCCCCAGTGTGGCTGGCAGCAGCCCTGGGGTAAGCCCCAACCTGGTGGCTGCATTGCAACGCAGGCTGTAATGCAATATGCCCTCAGAAGTGGTTAGCAGGTCAAAAACACGAGAAATTGAATTAAACCTGGCACTTGGATGTGTGAGTAGGTATGGTTCTATGTATTTTTCTAAAGCAACCGCAACCTCTGACTGGGTTTATGATATATAGCAGTTGTCCATAAAACTAATCAATAGTGTTTAGCTATTTAAGGCAATAAATTCATAGAGCATTATTGTTTTTGTAAACATGTGCAGAAATACCTAATAACTAAGCATTTAAACATAATTGGAAAATGGTTTGTGCTTTTCTCTATCCTTATTGCTTTTGCTCATTCCATTACATCATGTAAATCGATCAGAACTATTTTTCCCCATGAAACTTGTGTGAGAAAAAGCAATCTTAATCCTTAAGATGATTTGTTAAATAGTATGGCATTCTCATAAAATACAGACTTAAAATACCTGTCTTTTTTGCAGGTAAAAAATTCTATGTAAATTTTTAATCTGAAATACTTGATTTAAAAAAAACAAAACAAAACAAAAAACAAAAAGCAAAAAATAGAAATGTATTTAAGAGATGTCTATTTTGTCCCTTTTATAAATATATTGATGGAATAACTGCAAATTAAGATAAATTTAAAGAGAAACAGATTCTCAAACTATATACTATGATTATTAACAGCTCACAGGGAAAATCATGCTATGATTTTATCCACTGACTGTTCTGAGTCAAAAAAATGAATCAACATAAAAAAGTTCTTTAGACTTTCACAAAATGTAAAAACAAATGTGTACATGGCCCTGCCAATACCCCTTGAACTTGAAAGAAATTGGCTAAAAATAGTAGAAAAATCCTCCCCCCCCCCCCATCATCCACACCACTGTGTGAGCAGGGGCTTCTGGTGTGACAAACTATCAAAACATTGAATGGCCACCCAGCCCATGTTTTGTAAGATAATTACACCTGTTTCTCAGTCTAACCCTATTCTCACATATGCTTCACGTTGCGTATATTCCATACAGGAATTCTGCAGCCAGCTATACGAGCAGGTCCTAATTCAGAAGAGGGTCTATGCTTTCTCTGGTTGGAGACTTTGTCCAACATTAATACCACTACTATGGGTTTACTGAATTTCTAAACTTACACAAACACAAATGATGTCAGAATCACTGACATGAACCCTGTTACTAGTTGTGCACTGAACGTATTGCCTGGTGCAGCCAAGCCTTTCCCTCCTGTCTCCTACATGGTCAGCAATCTCCTGTTTCTTATCTAGACCTTGCCTGGTCTCCTGCCAGGATACCTACCTCTGCTTAACTGCTTGTTCTAGTAAGAGAGGCAAGGCAGTTACGGAGACAGCATGTTCTCCCTCTCTCCTGTCCTCTACCCCAGCAAAATGCCAGGACAAAGTAAGGGGTATGTTCAAGGTGGTCATGGTGTTCAATATGAGGACTGTGTTGTACTGGCAGGTCTCAAAAAGCTGGGGAAACAGGACAGAGGAAGTACTCCCTGACCAGAGCCCATCCTACAGTTACTCTCATGTTATTTAATAAATCGGAAATCCTATGGAAGTATCACTGTCTTCTGAATAACATAAGCAGAGTGCAATGTCCCAACATCACACTGCACTGAAGCTTTGACTGCAAACCTACTCTGCCAGGAAGTTCTTCCCATCTAAGCAAGAGGACTAATGACAAGAACAAGAAACAACATTACATATAAGACTTAGACTAAGTGGATTAAGTTTTTTTTTTTTTTTTTGGGGGGGGGGGGGAGGAGGAGGAGGAGGGGGAAATGTCACTGGAGAAAAAAAACAAACAAAACAAACAAACAAAAAAAAAACACAAAAAAACAACACAACCCCCTCAAACCAACCAGATACAAGCACTCAGATTTTTTCTGGTTGTATACCAGGTTGAAATCAGTGAAGGGTACAGAAAATCAGCTCTTCAGGAGGCAAGGAGTTTGTCATGAGACAGCTGAAAGTCTCGATTTCAATAGCAGTGCAGGCCAGCTGTACACCTAGCCTATGCTTGCCTTTTGTGCATATTGGATGAAAGGCCCTTGAGACTGGGCTATCTTTAGGCAAATAACAAAAATATTCTTTTAAGATTTGGAGTGAAAGGAGAACAGTAAAGTCAATTTTTTCACCCAAGAAATCTCTTTTCTCCAAGAAATATGAGACAGAAAAATGTAGTGGCTGCTAACCAGAGCATCCCGACTCTAAAAATTACACATTTCAAGGACCTGGAACCACTGTAGGAAGAGAGAGATGTCAGATTATTTGAGCAGGTTGGAGAGCACCTAAAATTATCCACAATTAAGGTTATTGTGAAGTGGTCCAAATCCCCCACTCCTATAAGAGTTATTGGTAAAATGTTTTAGGGGTATCTTGAAAAACCTATGAAAATAGTGTTCCATAGTCATTAGCTTTATCACAAACAAAAGAGGAAACAATCTTTGAAACACCAACCTTCTTTTTTTTTTTTTTTTTGTTAGTAAAAAGAAGCAAAGTAACTGAAGTGTGCCTGCATCCAGACCAAAAGTTCATGTATTTCACCTTAAATTTGAAGAAAAATAGGTGGTGAATCCTCTCCCTTATAGTTGCTGAGTTGTTTTTTCCCCAGTTGATTATCCTCACTCAAACATTTGTACTTCATTTTTAACTAGAAGGACATTGTTTCTTGTCATGCTTCTCTACTAGATTGAAAAGCCCTTTACTATCCAGCCCTCTTCTCCCCATAAAGACATTTAGACCTTGTAATTCAATAACATCTGTGTTCCTTTTGATAAACTAGAGCTCCTTAATTCCCTCACTGCAGCACATTTTCTCCCTTTGTCCTTAATTCATTTTTGTGTCCTCTTTGCCCTCTCCAATTTTTCAACACCGTTTTAAATGCACCAACACCAGGACAGACTAGAACCACACCAGCATTACTTGAATAGCATTTATACTCTGTTAATTTCTTAACCAAAAATAAAGATGCCTTAGCCCTTTCATCAGATCTTTTACATGAAATTTAAGCATTGTAAGAGTAAAGAGACATGAAGCTTTCACACAAGAATTTTTTTAATGAAGACAATCCATTACCAATGAGTCTGAATTGAGCTAACGTGTGCCATTAGTCATGCTTAATAACTTTTTTTTTTTTTAAGATACAAGATACCACATAAAGCAGGGAATAAAATCTAAGCTCTTATAGGTTCACTGTAAGACCTTATTCTCAGGCATTGTCAGCATGGGAGTAGTATCAGTCACATTTTCTATTAAATGTTCAAACAGCTTTCACATCTTTTTCATCGTGTATTTAATTATTCGCAACATCACCTTGATTGAAATTGTACTAGCACAAGATTATTTCAGTACAATTACCCCTGACTTGCATCATGGGAAGGAATATAAATGTTCACAGGACTGAATTATAGCTTACAGACACCAGTTTAACTGGACACAACTGCTTACATGAATCGTTGGAAACCTAAGAGGCCCCTCACTAGGGCCCTATATACATACATAATATAGAATTGAAGACGTGCCTTATTTGAGCCTTTGCTTCTTCTAACGTATCAGATATAGGCTAAAGTGAGAGTAGGACACACTAGCAGATCTTCAGTAGTTGAGTAAATTCATAGACCTTATTTACTGAAGTGCAGCTTATTCCCAGTTTAGGTTTTCAGTTTTTGCTCATTTCTTTGAGGCAGAAAGGGAAGAGTTGTGTCTTTTCTGTCTACAAAATATGCACGTCTGGAACATTAGGGCCTCTTTTTATCCAATTTCTACTAGAACATATGTCCTCCAAAAAACTTAGAGGTTCTTACTTATGCTTAAAGAAATGGGTTAAAGGAGTATAATCAGAATATTTGGTCCTATACAAACACTTCCAACATGAGATGATAACGGTATTTGTCAGAGTTGCTTGAATAATACATATAACTTTGTGAATGAGACTCTTGCAGTTTTAGCGAACTCTCCAAAACTAAAACAAAAACAGAAATCTAGTCTTATGGTGAAAGTAACAAAAGGAAAAACCAAAGATGTAACCACAGAAACATTCCCAACTTCAAGTTTCCAAGAGAAACAGGATAAAAACATGTGTACTTACAGGTTGGTGAATGAGAAGTGCACCTGCTTTATTCATACTTTTGGTTTACCATTTATGAGACCAAAAGAATGCAAATACCTACTGAATATCTTTTTCTTTCAGATTTTCCTTTTAAATGCAGTATCTTATAATCAGTCTTTTTTTTTTTTTTATCAAAAAAAAAAAAGTCTGTAGGTGCTGCTTTCATAAACAATGGCGTAACAGTCCTCAACTCACTGCATCTGGAAATGATAAAATCAGTTGGCTTTTAACCTTGACAATAAATCATTATTATTAAATATTCATAGGACTATTTTCAAATTTCATTTTTTTTTTTCTGTTTTGCCCTTCCACACTGTTTTATTTCACAAACTGATATGCTACATATTTAGCACAGCTGAGATGCTCCAGGTCAATGGCAATGAAGGCTTCCAAAGGGAAAGAATGAGTTCCAAAGAGCAGGATGGATATCCTTTTGACTTTTGACTACAAGTGAACCTCAAGCATGAACTTCCATTCAGATTCAATAAGAATCCAAGTCTTGGCCAACCATCTTTTAGCCCAAAAAATTTATGTAGAAGCCATGCATCGGATACCTTCCCTGTCAGACCTCAGTTACTTTGTGCTTCATGGAAGAACCAAAAATACCATGCTGGTCACCTCTTCCCTGAAAAAATACAGGGGAAATCATACAATAAGTCCTGAATTTCTCCTAATATGACACAAGAAATCACACAGGAAGGAGGAAAAAAAAAGCAGCCAACTGTTGGAAACCTCTTCCTAACTACTATGAATAAAAACAGACCCTTTCCTTTATTACCTGGCATTACCACAAAGGTGCAAAGCTTGGGGCAGCTAGAAATACAGAGCATAAATTACAGACTGAGGAATGGAAGTAACATCTTCTTCTCCTTTACACTTGGACATTAACGCCTTGCCAGCCAGGCAAAAAGTGTGCCCTGCTGCAAGAGTTAAATTTACAGATTCAATCGCTTACGGAATTTGAAAGAAAAAGTTAACATCACCTCATTTATTTTCCCAGGAAGCCAAATGTTGCAAATTTCAAGTGCACATTTCTAACACCCAAGAAGAAACCAAGGAGAAAAAAGAAAAAGATCTTTTCAGTTCCCCTCCTGAAGGATGCTGTAGCCTAAATGTTTGTAGAGGAGGTATAATATTTCAAGTTCTTTACCTCTACCCACATTTCTTAGTTGAAAGTAGACAATTCTTAATGCACCCAAGAGCACCTCCTCATTATAATCTTTCCATTGCTGCAAAGCAGGCTCATACACATGGACTGAATTGGAAGAAATTTGCTTCTCTGCCCTGCCCCAGAATAAAAAGGCTAGTTACATCTGCATACTGAGGGTCACTTCACACCAGTGCTGACATGCATGCTAGGAACGGCAGTGGTATATAGTCTTTTCTCCCCTTCAGACTATTTGCCCCAGCAAAAACAGCAGGTGTATAAGGGACGACCATGGTCTGACCCTGCACTGGGTCCTGCAAAAGCCAGGAGGATGCAAATCACCCTGTCTTGGCCAGGTAAGCCTGGCGCTATTTTGCAGATTCATCCCTCAGCTCAAATCCGCATCATGTGGAGGAAATGCAAGAAATTAAGGATTTCCTACCACAGCCATTGCCAGAAGGAACACATCACACGGATGGTAAGAAAAGCCCTTTGAAGATGTATTTTGCTGTAATTTTACCAGCACATTAATTATCCCTAAATTACCCTGAAAAAACAATTTGCTTTCAGTTTAAGTGGAAGTTACTTTTAAAGTGGCTATGGGCAGGGAAAGTGCTGGAAGGTTGCTGTTGGTTCTTCAAAGGAACTTGTACAGGAACTGCTAATGTCTCCTTTCTTCCTTTGGTGCAAATAGTGACAGAAAAGTGGAGCCGCAACAATGAAACACCATTTGAAAGTAACCCGCATACATACAAGTATTTTGTCTTAAACTACAGTGAACATGATTCATCTTAAACAAGGTAAATATAAATGGTGCATGGAAACAGTCATCGCATTCAATGCATAAGAAACAGACATCTTATTCAGCTCATAAGTTTTACAGTGATTATGAATTCCAGTTTAGCTTGGAAAAATATTAGCCAGGTCATTTATTTCATGTTTATAAAAATATGTTATTATTCCAATGCTGCAGAATTCTCACTGGTATTAACTATACAGAGATATAGATTAAGTAGGATATATTAATTTTGGTTTTAAACAAACAATTTTGGTCACTACTTTTCTTTTGTAAATGGAAACCACCTGTTGGATTTTTTTTTTCAGGTGCTGGAAAAATGTCTCTGCCTTTCCTTCACATTTCAGTTAAAGAAAAGTTGATGCATTTTATTTATGGTTAAACAATAGCAGTGTTCCCCAAAGGCAATTTTATGGATACATTTTCATTTTAGAAGTTTTCCGAAGAGCCAATTGGAAATATCTGAATCAATTTATAGTGTGTTCATACTTGTCTAATACCCTACTAATTCAGAAATAACACCTCTAATCCCTAAAAAGGGAGAGTGCTGAATCTTCTTTTGTTTTACCTGCACTTTCCTCACCAATTACGAAAGCAAACCTGCTACCTCAGAGATTTTGGATTGCCATCCACCAGCACGGTGATGCCTGGCGATTATTATCTGCCACAGCCATCCTTGAATTCTTACTAGACACACACAAAAAAATTGTGTTATTGTGCCACCCACCCTGTCTCCCCATGCCATAAAATCACTCTATGTTCTCTCTAACCTACTTCGGGATGATCTGCAGTATGCCATACATCAGGTTTTAGCCCAGTATGTGGGCTGCACATATATCATTTTTCAGCTGCTTTAGTTGGTTCATAGAGACGCAGGCCAGGTCCAGTTGCCAACAGTCACATCTGAAATGAAGAATATTCTTGGTCTTGCTCTACTTGTTTGTTCTGTCTGGTACATTTTCCCTGAGAGCACTGTTACAACTGCATTTTACAGGGTCCTCTCTCAGCAAAGTTTCCGTTGATATATTATTATTATATGGCTATTTATATAGACTCAACTGTGTTATTTCCATTTTATTGCAAGGACATAAAAGCTGGAAATGTACCAAAAGTACAGAAAGGAGACTAAGAGCCTTTGAAAGTAAGAGCCTTAGGGAAATACCAGGTATTAAATGAAGTCGATTTATAGCTGTTGCCAAAATTTGTCAAAGCTTAAGAACTCCTTAAATCCAAAGCTATTGAGGAGAGAAGGTAGAAATACTTTGGTTAGCTATACCAGCCATATCACTGTTATATATACTGGACAGTCATTGCCAGCACACATGCTGAACTGAATAATGCATAAAATTGGCCCAGCCAAAACGCCTTCCCCTTCCCCAGCCCTGAACAGCTCTTACAGAGGCAGAGCTAATGGAAATAGAAACATGGAGGTTGCATGAACAGAAAGGACTGTAGTATAGCATAAAATAAGATCTGTTGGTCTAGGAAGGGTTCAGATTTTTAATAGAGTTTGTAATATCAGAATTGACAGCAGCCTTGGACAAGAAGGAAGGAGAACACACAGTAGTTTGCCTTTCCTGAATTGCTTGTCTCATTTTTTCCTATGATTTGTCTCCTTATGTCCCCTAGGGCGTATATGTCCAAGTTACCACGATGGAACAGAAGCTGTATAACGAGCCACATATCACCTCTTTATTTTGCAATAGGGGTGGACAATGTGGTTTAGCTTTAACAAATTCGTATGATCTAGCAGTCATGGCATGGTTACAGCAACTGGACAGGGCTGCCTGCAGTAGTGCAGCTGAGGCATTAGAAGACATGAAGCCATCGTAACTGAATTGTGTCCCCCAACTTGCACTTCAGTTATTTAGAAAACATAAAATAGATTTGCTATTAATTGCAATCTCTTCACCTGTTGTTTTTAAGCCTTTTTCCTCAGTCATTTCTCTGGGTCTTCTTCCTTGTAGTCATTATTACCTTCCTTTCTCCTCAGCAAGGTCTTCCTTCACTTATACTGTTTGGAGGCTAGCTTCCACAGACACATCCCTTGAAGATTTCAGTTGCTCATTTAAGGTAAGGAGTGAACTCTTGCTCTTGTTAAGTATTTCATTCACTGGTAGGCATTGATGTTCTGTCCTTCTCAAAGCACTCTCTACATCTCTCAAGCCTCTGGGCAATACTTTAATGCACACAAATTAAGAAAAACAAATGATAGTGATCTGCATCACATAGGCAGAATTAATAAAACCTTCTAATGACTTCAAGTTGGAGGCAATCTCAACACTTAAGTTCTTAGAATAAGAGTTTTCTCACAGGTTAGAAGACTAATAGTGTTTGGGGAAATTGTCTGTCTTCTCAGAGATCATGGTTTAGCTTCCATTCTGCATTATGCAAAGCTCAAATTCATGTTACACGCTATACGTCTGGGACAGAGTCAACAGTAGACTTGGGACTTGCTGGTAATTGAAAACAGGTTCTGAAGCAATAATTATCACACAGTAAAACTACAGTGCTCCACATGCTGCACAGAGCCAGACTAACTCTAGCCATTTTCTTTTCATCTAAGAGAATGGTGCTCTTGATTTTTTTTTTTTAATTTCATTTTTGGCAGCCAGGCGGTAAATGCACTGTGAACTTCATTTTCAAATTGTGATGATATCTCCAGGATTTACTAATCATCAAATATTAATTTTGCACTAAAACAAGATGCATGACTGCAAGTTCCAAGACAGTAGGTTAGAAGACTATTATGCATCATGCAACTGTAAGCTAGCTAAAGAACTTCTGTCTACTTTGGCCCAGGATCAAGTTTTCAGAGGTGTGAGTCACTGTTTCTGAGAAGGATGTTTTAGTCTGAATTGTATACCTGAGTTTTGCAACACATCTCGGCAAGCTCCTCAGAGCAGTTCAAGTTCCTATCCAAATTCACTAACACGTTTTTATTTAAACTCTCCTGAGGATCTCTTTTAAACACAGCTCATATCTGAACCTTAAAACAAGAGAAACAAATAACCACAATTACTTTCTTGGATTTCAGAGAACTATTGCTGACATTATTTGGTAAGACTTTTAGGTAAGGCATAGCTCTCATCACAAGAACCAAGTCAAGACACCCTCTAAAGATTGTTTCCAATTCCAGTACACAAGTACTATTTAGGGAAGATAACCCACGTGTTACCACAGCAGATATCCTGAGATTGGGTTACTAATCTTAACCCTAGCAGAGATTTTCTCTTTAACCTTCAGCAACTCACAGAAAACAGACCTGCATCCTCACCTCTGATAGGAATAATGCAGGACTCCAATGCATTGCCTCTGTGCATTTCCAGCTTTAATCGCTCACCTACACAGTAGAAGATGTCCCTTTCCCTATCGGCTCAGCAGACTTCCCTGAATGTCTGCCCTTTCTTTTTATTGCTGATACTAGTCAGTATTTCAAAGACAAAACAAGGCCACTGTTAACCCCTTATAATGTTATTGCCACCCATGGCTGGCACGGACAGATGGAAATGAGAAAACTGTTGCACAGATGACACAAAAAGACTGAACTCCCTTTCAAATAGCTGCCTTGGCTTTGCAGGGTGAACAGGATTAAAAGGTAGTAAGAATTGATTTTCTCACAGAAGTCAGATATAGCTATCTGTGTGGCGATCAGGTTTCTGGAGCAAGAGAACATAATTTGCAGAATGACTTGATTTTTCAGGCCAAAACTGCACCTGATATATGTCTGTGCCTTTTCTTTGTCTAGCAAACAAAGAGGGTGGCAGCTGAAAGTTGGAGCTTGATGCATGAGACACTTTCACAAGGAACTATTAAAGTGATCTTTTAGTATGTGAATTGAACTTTACAGCACAATAATGCACATTTCATTGTATGTGTGTGGGTTCTTTTTTAAACACATTTGTTACCTTAAGGTTCTAAGAACAAGAAATGGAAACTAAATTTCATATTACTGCAATTTATGAAAGTTAGCACCTGACAACCAAAGTTCTTCCCTACATATTAGCATCACACAAACAGATGCATTGAAGGCTTTTAAAATAAACTACTAAACCTGTCTAAAAAACTGTTAACAAAGATGCAGTATGTTATCTTAATAGGTTTTGAACTTCATAAAATGCCTCAGTGTCTATTCTGAATTGTAGGTATCTTTAAAGCCCTCTTTTAGAAGATGTTCTGTTCTTCATGAAACATCTTTTTTGCCTCCAGCCTTCCATCACAGTCCATACCTTTCTTTGCTTCTTAGTTACAAGTCCTTATTTTTGCTGGAATGAAGTTAAAGGAAAAAACAAGCAAAACTGGAACCTCTTAAAAACTTGCTTTCACTCACTGTTCTGAATTTTGTAATCATTAGAGTTAAATGTGTTCACTCTCTCTGCTCTCACTAGTTTTGTTTAGGCAGTCATTTTTGAAGCCAAACAATTGATAGTAGTTTCCTTTGTAGAGACCTGCAGATGAGAGAGTTTAACAGAAAACACAAAAAAAGTAGTTTCAGACTTTAAAGACGGCCCAGGTGCTTTGTGTGATTTTACCCATCCTTAAAAGTTTGAAAAAAAAAAATGTATCATCTTCCCACAGAAAGGAAAAGTAATATTGTATCTGAAGAGATCTGGGGGACAGAAAAAGCTTTAAAGTCAATTGTCTAAAAAAATCCACACTCATGGTTGCAAAAAAACCTCTAAGAACAGCTGATTTTAATGAAACACTAATGGATAAAAGTCTCACAGGAATGCCTCTTTTTCATCTTTATGGTAGCTATGCAATTTCAGTAAGACTGAACAAACACCTGTTTCCACAAATTATGCTACAGAAAGTAGTGGAAATATTAACATTTTTCTCAGTGCCTTGGAAATTAGGGAAACAGGACTCCAACATACGAAAAAGGTGCAGTTTAGCACAAAATAAATACACACTACTGAAATGTGTTCGCTGAGAAATCAGCTCACAGTTCAAGCCGGAGCTTCACTTTAACTTGGATGCATTCAAGGGATGCTCATCTAAACAAGGTTTTACATTTTGCTGCTTCATTAACATAGTGCTGTGCGTCCTCCTATAAAGCATTGGTGTTTATGGGATAATCAGTCAATGAAATAGAGATTATTATAACTTCCACTTAGTTCCCCATAAAAAGCATCATTTATTTTTTTTTCCTGCACAAATTAGTGTTACAAAAGCCAGCATTAGAGCAAGTGTAACACTTCAAGCTTCAAATATATCAATACTTTTAAGGGATAATCAAAATGCTATTCGAAGAATTGTCATAGGTTTATTTTTCCTTCTGCTGTCAGTATAGAATTTTAAGTAAGGATAGCTTTGATTATGCTTTATTAACCACTTCTTTCATTACAAAATTAAGAAAACTTATAGCGTGGATTCAAATGATAGCTCTTCCATCGAGATTTTACATGCTCCTGGGCAAATCACCACCTTTCCTTACCCTAGTTCCCATCTTATAAAATAAGAATAAAAAAATATTTCATTATCCAAAGCTTTATACATTTTATGTGCTTACATTAGAAGTTCTGTAAGAAAGACTCTGTGTTTGTTTAGTGCCTGGCACAATGGGGCCCAGATAAGCTACTGGGGACTCCAGCTATCACCTTCATACAAGTATGTTTATGCATATAGAAATTCCTAAAGGCTCTGTCAACTTACAATTCCTAGAATACTGCCTTAAACCACAAGCTCTGTTTAAGTCTTAGTTCCCTTTTGACAGTCTCACAAATCCTTATGATATGCATTATTCAGGCTAGCACCATTTCTGATGTGCCCAGTTCTCTTGGGAAACACCTCTGAATGTCATATTTACAGACTTGCACTAAAGTATATTGAAATAGGTATCAAGCCTGGGGAGCTAAATGCTGCAGTGGGTTAATGCATTAACCTTTCACATCTGCAGACCTGAGGTGAAACCGTGGTTCTGTTGAAGTTCATGGCAAACTCTCACTGATGTCAGCAGGGTCAGAAACTGATGGGGGTGAGGGTGAGCATTGCTCCAGCCACAAGTAAAACCATTCTGCAACACAGTTTTGCCCCATTGAGTATCCACCCACTTTGTGCTGAGCTACCAAATGGTCTGTGACACTGTGAAGGTTTAGGCTTGGCAAAACCTTCCCATGAGCTGGAAGAGCAGAGAGCTTGCCTGTGAGACCCCAGGAACTGCAAAAGCACTTGGAGAAACTGCTTGCTGGCTCTTACCAATCTTTTCAGGCTTTAAGTTCTTCCCTTTGCACAACCACCATTCCATACCCCATCCAACACATCCAAATGTGTGGTGAATGTCTGAACTAGTAAACATTTTCACTAGAGAGCAAAGAAACATATTCAGTACTTTCATTACCATGGAGGTATTTGATCAAGGGCTGTAATACAAACAACATTAACATCAAAATTTTAAAAGTGGAGTACCTCTATCTTAGAAAATACTGTGCCATGTCTGACCCTAAAGCTCAAAATAATCTCCAGAAAATATTAGAAAAACTATCAAAGATTTTTTGTATTTACAAGTAAAATCATGACACCAAAAGAATCTGTATCAAGAATACCGTGTTTTCCCTCTGTAACCATATAGTATGATTTCTCTACCAATCTTTGAGAAAGACCTATTTCAAGAAAATGTGCATTAAGAAATATGAAGACTCAGGACATCACTTTCAGGAGAAAGTAATCCCTCCAATACCTTTCCTGACACTACACATATTCATTGATCCAGACAATTTCTTCCTTGTACATGGATAAGGTTAAGTCCACCATGGTGTGAAGTGATCCCTGTTCTCTATAAAATTTAGGAGGAAAAATTATCTAGATTAAGATTCTCCAAATAACATCCCAGAACTCAAAAGAAATTACTACAAATAATTTTTTCCATATTTTAACAATCAAATCAGTTTTGCAAAGCATTATGCTGACTACTACTTTGAACTGCTGCTAATAACAGCCATTATTGAAATTTGCTTTCTCTTCCATACTCACAGTTCACATTAAATACCTGGCAGTTTATGGTGACAGCAAACAGACATCTATAGCTGGGTCATTTTTCTTTGTTATAAAGGACTCTGTTAGTGTATGTTTTCTAACCATCAACATGCCAAAGGCTTCGACAAAGGCTATTTGATGTGTACTAGACATGAATCATTCTGCTTGTAACCCTTCTGCCAAGCATCAATGAGGGTAATGAGAACTCCATTTGTTTGCCGTTCCTTGCTTTTAAATGAATGGAAAAGTGACTTGAAACTCCATCCAGAGTTGTATTCATGCTCTGGGTTCTGAGAGGAGAAAGATACTTACAAACTCCATTGACCTATGACATTTTTGTTCCTTCACAGACTAAACTTTCACATATTAGTTATGCTGTGTTTTGTGCAATTAAGGAGTACAGAAAACTGAATAATTTCAGTCATTTTTTTGTGCTTCTGAAGTGTATGCAACTATTCTTGTCATTGAAATTTTCTTAGGCTTACTTTTTACCCACAGAAGCAGCTAGCACATCTGTAGATTAACATGTAGATAAACATGTATTTAGTACTCAATCTTCTCTTTGAGAGGGACAAAATAGTTTCCATTCCCACAAGGGCAGAACTCTGTTCATTGATTTTAATCATGTTACATTCTGTCATGGAGTAAGCACTAATAGGAATTTAATATTAGAATATGTTAGTTTCCAGGGATGAAACAGGAACAGGAATTATGGGTAGCAATAAAAATGTAAACCAGGTACAGAAGTGCTGGCATCAACCATACAAGGGCAATAATAACATCTACAGTCAAGTACTTCAAGTTGCAATACCCAGAGGTATACCCAGAGGACTGCTTTGCGGTCTGTAATTGCACCCAGACACAGTTTCTGAAGCTGCATGGACTTGTTTCTTTGAAATTAATCAGGACACTTATTTCTAATTTTAAAAATAGCATACATGTGTACTTTGTATTTATTTTTTCTTATCCCAGAAGACATCTGCTTGAGGGAAATAGTAAAAAATGGCTGCCTTATATGTCCATGCCAGCCAAAGAAGCTATGCCTGCCCATTTTAATAGCCATGGAGCATCTTATATTTGAGGGCAGCATGGTTCATTGTTGCAGAGCCACAGGACCTAGCAGCAGTAGGATGCTAGGTGAAACTGAACATCAACTTTGCTGTGTAAGTTTGTTTTGACTCAACTCCCCCCATCCTGATTTAAATGACTTGAGGGCTGAAGCTTTAACCATTTTTCCTGGGAAAGCACGTCACACGCACAGTGATAGAAGCTACAAATATCTGAAGACATCATGGGATGTTAGAATATTTGGAAAAAAAAAAAAAACACAGAAGTTTTTGTGTGACCAAGCACTTCAACTCTACAAAAGAAGCTGAACAGATTGTTTGCAGACTTTGAGTCCCAGAAGCCTAACCTGGCTCGTGTGTTAAAACACCTGCAGCATGTTAGTAAACTGATTTCTTTTTAAATTCATTGGCATATAACAAAGGCATGGATTACAGTAACAGTTCCTATTTCTCACTGAAGTTTGCAAATCCATATCTGTGCTGCTATGGCTAGTATATGAAGTACTCTGAAAATAACTTGCCTAGTGTCAAAATTTATATATAAAAATCTGTTGAATAGTACATAAACCCAGCTGTTTATTTTTACATAACTGTTTTGTGTATCTAAACAACCTTCAATCATATAGTATGCCTAAGGCCAAAGTAGCATTAGTACTCTTTTCACACACTCCTTTCCTTATTGTAAATACAGGAGCCAGCAGAAAAAACTAGTTTCTTGGGTCTGGTGAGATGATTTGGTTGAAGTGTCCCTGTTCATCTGATGAATCACTTCTTAAAACTGTTAGCACTAGACACTATTAACCACTTTACCTAAAGCAGCCTGCTGATACACAGTCATCCATGAAGAAAAAACATTTTTTATTTTTATTTTTAGCAAAGGTAATATGAATTCATAGTTTAACGTTTTAAGTCAGGAAAAAAAAAATCTTTGTAGACTGAATACCAGTTTATGAAGAGAACAAGTCTGCTAGCCTTTTTTTTTGATATCTGATGCAACCAGACTCGGAATAGGATCGCTGCCCTTCACAAGAATGGAGATGTTGCTGAGCATACTGGAGCACAAATTAAAACATGTTGGGACACAACTTTCACAGGGAGTTTACTGACTTCAAATGAGTCAAGTATTTCATATTTTTCAGGAGTTCCACACAACATTGGAAAGGAAATAGCTTCCACATCTGCTGATAGAGGGGATAAGGTCTGGGCTTCAATCTGAATTATTTACTGCTATTCTGGTGCATCGTATAGAGATAAAAACTGCAGAGAAGGAACATGGAAACCCTTTGTAAAAATCAATTAGTGATATATGCAAAGTGCCTATGAATCAACTGCTGTAGATGTCAAACTTCAGAAATGAACACATGCATCCTTGTAATCTGTCAGTTCGCAGATATCCAGGAACGTATTTTAAAAACCATGAGTCTCCTCTAATGGTTTTGTCACCAAACTGACTGTATGCTGAGGGCAAGTGCCACTACCAAGCTCTGAAGGTTTTTTATTTTTTTTTTCTGGGGGCGAGCTGCTGCAATGCCTGGGGTGATGATACCAGCTCAGAGAGCTTTCCTCAGACTGAAGACAATCCAGCACATTTTCATGTGCCAGGCCTCTAATAGTTGTCATACTGTGTAGAGCCCCAAAGTGTGTAAAGCCCCAAAAGTTCATTTCCATACCATATCCCATACTCTGAACTGTATCATCATATAATCCTTTTAACAAGGAGAAAGGAAATTTTAACCAGTCCAGCAAGTGCTGCTGAGAGAAGGCAGTGCCCTTGAGGGAAGTTGCCTCAGCCCCTGGTTGGGTTACAACAGCCTTACCTTTAGATGGGGAAGTTTTATTTACTTTAAACCAAAGTCACGTCCCCCACAGCACATCCCCCATGCAGAGCATGAAGGGTTTTCCAGCCCACGTGGAGTGCAGCCCTTTGTGAGGGCTCTAGAAAGGCTTCAGGTGGTCTGCAGAGGTGGGAAAGAAAGTAGGCCTGACACAGGCACTGGTGAGCTAAGGTGTGAGGAGGGCAAATTTCTTCTGCTGAGTGGAAATGCACCACAGCACCTCTGGTTCAGGCATGTTAAAATGCAATTAGCATAAAACAGCAAGTACACTATCTTGAAGAGCAATTAGTGGTTCAGAACAGGTAACAGGAGACTCCTTTCAGCCATTTAAATCCCATCTGTTGAACATTATAGACCAACCACTGCACTGTGATTAATATTTATGATAGGGATATAAACTTTTCCAAAAAGGAAACATCTCCAGGAGAATCTGAGCATTTCCAACATTTTTCTTTCTGAAGGCCTGAAGAAAGCATCAATAACAGAAGGTCTGGTCCCGCTGTCACTGAAGTCAATAGCCAAAACTCTCTTGCATTTTGACAGAGGGAAGACATGAGGCTCTTTAAGCAGAAAAACAAATAACAGCTGGTAGAAATCAGGCTGAACATAATGATCTTTATACCTGACTGTCAAAAAGGTCAGTCTGTCCTTATTTATTGTTATACACTAACTAGCTGACTAAATTTCAAATACATGAACTTTTGAACTTTAGGGAAATAAGCTGCTATTTTCAGCCATATACGTTAAAAAAAGAATTTAAGACATGATAGGTAGACTTATACTGCTCAGTGTCCTAATAGGTATCCAGGTTGGTAGTGTCAAAACAGGTACATCTATACAAATGGAAAGTTTTTGTGCTTTAAGGAAAAACAATTGACATCTCTTAGCCAAACTACCCCTACTATGAGGATGTATTTCCTTTGATCCAAATCTTTTTCTGCATGTTGGATAACAAAGTTGGCTGAGTACAGGGTACATATAAGGGGCTGAAAATTTAATGATTTGCTGCTCAGACTGATTAGTATTTGGCTACACGAAGATGTGTAGAACTCAAAATATCTTAGTATTTTTATTTTTTTGTGACATAAGAGTGTGTAAATCTTAGAAATTGAAAAGGAGAGACCTTATAAATGTGGAAAGAAATGATATAACAGACTAATAGCAAAGCAAGCTGGAAGACTACGGAACCCAAAATTCCTGGCAGGAACTGAGACATCTTCTCAGATCTCTGGTATTCTACAGCTCCTCATTTTTATGAGGACAACTTCATCAAGTTTTGCCCCATCACTTTAGGGATTATCACATTAACATCAGAAAACAAGGGGGCAAGGATGGCTCAAGCAATAGACATAGGTTTTGGATCCTGGTGGTGTATGTTTGTAGCTACAATAAAGGGCTCAGCAACTAAGTAGATACTATTGCTAGATCTCCAGTTTTATTTTTATACTTGCATTTGTTCATTACTTGGTCTGGAAAAAAAAACAAACAAACCAACGAATGATGTTGGATATGTGTATCACTTTTCATCAAAAGCTTTTGAAAGGTGACAGAAGCCAGTCTGGATTTCTTTGTGACTCACTGAGTCTTGTTAATGCCTCAGACCTACCACCTCACATTTACAGAACTTCTCACATCATTTCAAATAGCTGCTTTACTTTAAAAAACAAACAAACAATCTTCAAAACTATCAGTTTTTCTCAAGTTCTTAAGTAAGATCATTACAAAGTAACACATTTCTGCAGATAAGAGAATAAATCACTTTCCTCTGTAACTAGATTTAGTTATACCATTTAGATATGCCACTTGCACTACAGAAGGAAGCACTGACTCCTTATTAGCATTACTAATTGATGCTGCTACTTAATTGTAGCAATTGCTCAGGGAATTTCATCATCCTTCACTATCACACTTATGTCTGCACACACAGGTGCTCAAAAACAGATATTCTTTTGTATATGCTAGCTGTACATGTTATATTATGCTAGCAGAATTAGACCAATAAAGAAAAAGCACCATTCTGGAAATTAATATCCTCTAAACAAGTGCAACATTACCTTCCCAGAAGAAGCACCATTTAACTTGTGCTAGATTATACATTGCTCTAGTACCTTAATAAAAGACACATTTATATTAAACATATCACTTGTGAATGTTACTGGATTACAAACTAGTTAAAACACTTCAAGCAGATTGAGAATTCTTAAAAACACTCAAATTTTTCCTTATCCATGGCTGGACAAGTTGTTCTAGAGCTTTTGCTCCTTGCACTAGCTTCATGCTTATCCTCCAAAGATGGCCTGACTGTGGGCTTAGACACACTTCGCCTTCAGAAGAGGAAGGGTGCCAGCCTTTTTACATATGAGGAGAGGATGCTTGTTCTTGTGTCAAACTCAGATATGGTCTCTCACTAAGAGGGTTCTGGTGGAATATCTGCAAGCAGGAAGGACCCTCCTGGCAAAACGATGGGTAGAGGAAAGAGCATGTTGCAGCAAGGAACAATCTGGGAGCAGGAGCTGTATCAAGATTTACCAGCATCAGGTGCTGTGCAGCTGAGGCTGGGCTTTGGGTCCCTGCAAACCTCTCCCCAGCCTGCCCGTTGAGTTGTCCCAGCAGCTCCCACCAGCCCTGCTCCCACATATGCCTGAGGTCACAATGCCAACAAAGTGCTCTGGGAAACTGTACAGCTGCCTACTACATTGGTTTTGCCAGAAGGCTCTTCAAAGCCCCTCCACTTTGATTCTGCATCCAACTTTGTGAAACAACACACAATGAAGTGATTGCATGTTCGTGAAGTTCAGGGAATTAAAGGCATACCAAAAATAATTAGCTCCATCACTTAATAAAGGAAAACATTGTCCTCTCCCTTTTGTCTTTGCTTTTTAAGTCCAGTTCTAAAAAGAAAACATTCGGTGCTTTATTTAAGCTACATTCCATTAACACTTTTCAGACAAACAAACTAGAAAAGAGACACCTAAGAAATGAACAAATTTCAAATACTACAGCCATATTCAGTCATGAAGGAATTTAAATAGTCTTTAGATTTGTGGATGAATTCTCTCCAAATTTTATCCAAAGACACTAAGAAACAAGGAATTGAAGATGAAATGGGAGAAGTGTGTATAGCTGTGATGTTCTTTCTGTATTTGTCAATTCGGCAACATATCACATGCTTACAATAGCTTTTATTGAAATGGTTCACACTGCTGTCAGGTGAAATACCATTGTTCTTGTTTGCGAGATATGGAAGTCAGGAACTGACCTAAGAACAGAAGAGCTAAGCACAGAATAAAAGCCACCTGAAAAGCCCAACAAAGATCCACTGAAGTAAACTGATAGACTAGGAGTTGAAAGTAGTAACGGCCATGTTCATATTCTCAATAGAGTAAAATTTCACACAAAAAAAAAAACCCACAACACTATTTTAAATAAAAACTAAAACTACATCAGAAAGAGGTACAACAGATGACAGATTCATTCACCCTTCTCACGATTGGAATCAGTTTTGAAATCGTATTTGTTATTCATTGTGAATTAAACACTTTCTATGTATTTCTGCAAATGTCCTACTTCATAACAACTTTATGGAGATAACACAGATATGCTGTGCACAAATTATTTGCATTCCCACATGAGATGAATGTCCATGCAATCAGATTATCTCATTGTTTCTTGTTCAAGGAAAACAAAGTTCTGACAATTTAAGACCATAATAAGCACTTCACTACTATAAAATATCACTGCCCATCTCATGACCAATAAATATTAAAAAGAAATAACATCAATGTTATGTATTACCCACAGCAGATTATATGAAAGTCACTTTATTTAAAGTCAAGCATATGCTAAACTAGTGTAGCTTAAACTCTTAGAATACCTCTAATATTTTGTTAGCCGTTGATTTCCTTGAACTTGAAAAAATATATTTTTAGATGTAGATGCCTATATCACATGCCTATATCTAATCCACAGAATGAAATTTATGCATACTGATATGCATCAGATCATTACAGGCAACAGGAAATACACTGCTGATGTTTACAGCCTACCTTGCTGTCATATGATGAGATTTGAAAGAGTTACCTAAAATGGGCAACATAGCACTTTTGCCCCAGTATCATGACTGCCATATTCTTGATTTATATAAACATATGACATTCTCAAATGCTCTCTCCATAAAGCCATCCATAGCCAGCTGGGGGATGTTAACTAAGTAGTAATCATAAACATCTGCTTAGTGTGCACAAATGTTGCTTTTATTCCCAGATTTTCCTAAAAGAAAATATACTGTCAAGCTACATATACATATTTTAGTCATCCTTCTTTTTAAGCATACTAAGCCTTTATCACACCTCAATCCATAGAGTTGCATATTATTTAATATGACAAAGACTAACAAGCATGCTATGTTTGAGTTTTGGGTTCCCTTTTCTAACACCTAAGGATGTCAAATACCTAGCATCAATCTGCCCAGGTTGGCAGCACCTTTTTGTTACTGCCTGTCCTCCCACAGCATCATGGCCTGTAGGAGGAGCAGTTAACCAGCCATCTCCACCTGGCACACACTTCACAGCTCCACCAAAAATGCTCAGGTGTCTTAAATTTCTCAATGATTTCCAGAGTTCTACATTTTATTCATGCTAGATGATAATCTCTAGGCTTCCTTTTTCCACAGAAGGTTGGACCTGATGATTTTCTGAGGTCCCTTCCAACCTGGGCTGTTCTACAAGTCTTTTTTTTTGAAACTCTACTTTGGAACAATAGCATAACACTACATCAGACATGAATTCCCAATTCTTTTATTTTAATGCATTATGCTTCCCTGTTTGGAACTGGACTAGGTTCAGTTGGGCTGCTGCAACTTCTGCTGCTTGGCAGCAACCTCATCTCCAGCTGTGTTAGCCCAGCCACAAACACATAAGAAAAACTACACAGACATACTTCCTACAAGATTTGTATCTCTTATCCCATTTAAACACATTCACCTCTGTTCCCTTGTTCATGGAGAAGGCACCTTGTTTCATCTGAATACATGCCTTAGCTAAATGCAGTGGACTACCTCCTGGAGACACTTGACCATATAGAAAAAGCACAGTAGTATCCTAGGTGAGACAACCCTGTACATGCTCTGTATAACTGTGCGGCTCCCTAATAAACAGAGATGAGCTGTTTGAAGACCACAGCGCAGCTGACTTATAGTTGCAATGGTGACAGTGCAGATGGTAGGCTTTTCTAAGATTATCTGTTTTTAATTCCTCTAAATGCATATCAACTTATTATTTTAAAAAGTTTTTATCTTTTGAGCAGCCGTAGATTTTTTTCTCCTTTGCAACAAAAGAAAATGAAGTATAGTACATAAAAGTGAAGTACAAAAAGCTTCCCATTCCTATTGATCATTCCTATCACAAAGTATGAATGTATAGTAAACAGTGATAAACATCTGAAGGAAGATGCTTTCCAAGCAGCTATCACTTCAATTTCAGTGCAGTTCCCTACAAAAGGATTCTTCTACAGTATCTTTGTACAATTTGTTTAGAAAGAAAAAACATTTTCATCTGTTTTGCTGACCTACAAACCCAACTTGCATTTGCATTATCAAACTGAAGAGCAAGACCACGGGGAATACAGCAACGTTATTCCCTAAAATTACAACAAGATAAACTAACAGTCACTAATGTAGCGCAGGTGCGATCTACTAAATCTTTCACACATTTTATTTCTGAAGGCTAACCATAACTTCTGCCTTTGGAGCAGAATTGTCCTTTGTCCTTCCATAAGAA
This sequence comes from Anas platyrhynchos, assembly GCF_047663525.1. Classification (NCBI taxonomy): domain Eukaryota; kingdom Metazoa; phylum Chordata; class Aves; order Anseriformes; family Anatidae; genus Anas; species Anas platyrhynchos. The sequence continues at coordinate 6,900,086 of NC_092590.1, forward strand.
AGGCTTAGGAAGGAGTAAAGTCTTTAATAGTGAAAGCTAAACATGATAGAACTGTAAGGAAAAATGCATTTCATGCAGGTGAATGGTAGATTCATAGTTTTGGAGAATGATTAGAGGACCCACAGTGAGGTAGCTGCTTCTCCATTTCCTACCACACTTATTTAAAAAACGAAACAAAAAACACACTTCCCTCAGACCTTATCACCTCACTTGAGATCAGTAATTAGCAGTGACACTGTTTCACACAGGTTTCACGCAATGCACAAGTGGGAAGAGACCTGCAATTTTCCACACACTGCTGTCTTACTGCACTGTCTCTGCCTTTAGGTCACTCTTTGTAGTGTCACCTTTCTCCTTTGGAAAAGGGAGTTTCTGCTTCATCCTCCTGGCTGCAGTTAGCTTAGACCCCCAGATATGTAGTACCAGCCTGTAGCCATAGGTATCATTCTTACATGTTTGGAAAGAATAGTTATTATTCAATATTTCTAATCCTTTTCTGACAGATTATTTTCAACCACTAATAAGTTGCACTAAATGCAAAATTTTGCCAGGAGAGAGGATATTAAATACCATGATGGGACTAGCATGTTTCTGATGCATTAGATATTTTCCGAATGCCTTTTCAAGTAAAAAAATAATAAAAACCTTTCAAAGAGGACATCAAGGGCCAAATACTTATCCCCTTGAAAGCATAGCAATTCTCCCACAGATATCAACAGGACTAAAAATCTGGCCCTATATGAAGTTTATTTCACACTTCCAGCAGCTCTGGAACATTATCTACATGCAGTGAGAGCGCCCTGTGAATGCACTTCAGTACCGCAGCATGCATGAAATCATCAGCCAAAATTAACTAACAAGACTGTGAAAGTGAACATGTGTCCAGCTGCTTATTCTTTCCATTTGAACTTTGCTTGGTGCATTCTCTTCAGTCAAATCAATTAATCAAGCACTGTAATTTGAACTGCAGGAAAATGTATGGGGAGAATTTATACACGGGGTGTCTGCTATCAGAAGAGGCCATTCAAGAAGTGAGCCTCACTGAACCCATCTCTGTGTAATTCTTAGAAACCAGAGTGTGCGATGATGATTTAGTAAACATCTGTGACTCAGTGTCTAAAGTACAGTTATGACAGCCTCTTGGAGAAGTGTTACTAACTGCACTGCTTCAAGCATTTTCCTGGCCAAAAGATCACATGCTGAGTCAAACACCATGGGAAAAATTAATGATCCTCCGTGATTCCACAGCTTCTAGGACGTGCCTTGCAGCCCCAGAGCCCTGCTTTGTGCATGCAATTGTTACAATGCTGTTTACCAGCAGCTTTAGAAGTTCACATGAGCCGACCTCAGTTACAGTCACAGAGCCAGAGAGCATGGGGGTTTCCCACAGAAAATTTGCACAAGGCCACAGGGATTGATCGCCATACCAGCATCCAAGAGCACTCTCTGACACAGGTTCAGCTCCACTTCAGGATAAAGCAAACTGAGCATCCTTCCCCAAATTATCCCTTTTCAAAAGCATCCACAAACACCTTCAGAGTTTCTGCTTTCCTATGCCACTGACAAAACAGGGATCTGCTCAACATTCCTGATCTACACACAAGCAAAAGGGGAAAAAACGTTGTTTTGTAAGTTGTAGGGCCAATATTAGATTCTACAGATAAGGATGCTTCACTGTTCAGAAAGCCTAAGCTGAGAAATGGCTCTCAAGATAAATACATATTCAGAATGCTGGTGAATCATCTAATCTGATTTTAAAGGTAATAATAAAAGTTTTACTAAAAGGACGCACCAGTATTTCCTCCTAGTAGGTGTTAAGACATGCAGGTTGGCATGCTGCACACAGTAACACCAAGACAAAACCATCTGAGGTTTTGCACGATTTGCACATGCCAATGTCAGCCTCCAGTGTTGCCACACAAACAGTGCATCTCAAGACTGCTTACAGCTATGTTGTTCTGTCACTTATCTAGTGTAGTGCTAATAAATAGAAGTAATTGCTAATAGTTCCTTTGCAAAGAACAAGGTGTTGTGCTCTTGCGAGCTCTTTTGGGAAACCCTGCTGCTATTTTGCACAGCAGTGCTTGTTGTGCAGGTTGGGGAAGAACAACTCAAATGCTGGATCCACAGAAATAGCTGGAGCAATTATGAGAACAGGAAGGAGGAAATCTTATTTGTCAGCCAAAGAAAGTTAGATTAAAATACCACATGAAAAAGTAGGTTATTTTATAGGTAATTATTCTAGGTAATTTGTGCTCAATGTCTATTTTAGTGATCCTCAGGCTCTGCTTCGCCCCCTAATGCCTGTTCCCTTCCAGAAGCTGCAGCTGGGAGTAGACAACGTGTATGTTGGGACTGGCTGGCTCTACTCATCCCTGAGATAGTAATTGCTTCTCACAAGGGGTAAGCAGCTACCATGGCTTCTTTGGAAGAGGAGAGTGGATATAATACTAATTGTTTTTCGTTCCTGTAATTATTCCTCTCATTTTCACACAACTTGTGCAGGCATCATCTTCAAGACCTACACCTCTACCAGCACAGCTCAGAACAGTCCAGCAGGTGCAAAAATATCTGTGGGGTGGAAACAAGGGGGTCTGGAGTGACAGGCCAGCACCACTCTTCAGAGAAGTTTCAGAAAAGTCCTTGAAAGCAAAGATAAAATAAAAGCCTTGGCAATAGGGCCCGGTATTAGCACACAGGACACTAACATGCAGGCTCAGCCTTCTGAAAGCTACACAAGAAGGTAGTTTGGTGGTCTTATTTCTTGTGATCTCCCTTAGATATTTGCCTACAACATAACTAACACTTGCTGTTTGCCACGTAAACATGCCAGTCTTTAATTCAGGAGAGACAGTTGGAACAAGCTCCCATAACAGGACGGGGGGAAAAAATGCAGTGCCAAACTGTCCACTATTTCTTGTGAGCAGGAACTTGCATGATTTGTGAAAAAGTGAGACAGCTGTGCTCATTTCTCAGGCACATTCATATTAAGACTGCCCTTACAATGTGTGAAAGCATTGTCTGAATAACCACAGAAGAGGCTAGACTCACAGGTACGCTGCAACCAGCTTGCTACAACTCTGCAGTGCTCCAGTGATGCAAAGCAGCTGCAAGCCTGACTCAGAGTGTTACAACTGAGTTTATGGCCAGTCTGCACAACCAGAGCTAAGCTGCTGGAGCTTACCCATGAGTCTCTCTTAACAGCTCTTCTTTTGAACTTCTGCCCAATTGTTTCTTGATTTATTATCATTGTCCACTACCAACAGTCCTTTTCCCTTTCCTATATCTGAGTTTCTCAAAAAAAAAAAAAAACAGCTTTTTTTTAAATTTTTTTTTTTTTTTTCAAATAGCCCTTGTTTACTTGCCTTGGGCAAAAAGCTCCTTTATTTTTCTAAATCATTTGAACATTCTTTTTTATTATTATTTTATTTTAGAAAGAGCCCTTTTTGGGTAGACACCCTGGAACCCGGTACCAGTTTACACAAATGAAGACCAAGTAAAAACAACCAAACTGAATGTTTTGAGGTTTTGATTCATTAGTCAAGTCTGCAGCAGCATATTGCAACTCTAATGTGTAAAACTACTTGTGATCAAAAAAGAAATAATCTTGTTCAATTAACAGCTTTTTGCCCCAGAATTTGGGGAGAGTGTGGGCAGTATTCATGCTTCTGAAAATAAAAGCTTTTTTAATCGTCTTGATTTTTTTTTTTTCCAAATAAAATACCAGGATTCGTCTCATCAATTATTAAAAAAGGTAAAAGAAGCTGTGGGATTTATATATATATATATATATATACACACATTTCCTTATGTCATGAGTGAAAAGGACCCATTTCTTCTTCCAAAATTACATGTAGTGTGGTATTTCTATGTCTACTGGGCATGCAGAACCACAGCAGAGTGGATGGTTAACTAGCTTCGCTTTAGCTTTGAACAGCCAAAGTTTAAATCATCTCCCTTATTAATAAGATGATTACCATATTGATCATTATCAACACACCATGACAGAAAGACTTCAGCTGTTATGTTGACCGAATTCTCACTTTTTTAAATACTACCTTTATAAGTACAGAGCTTAGTCATTCTGCATTCACTGCAATCTCCACATATTGCTTACTTGCTTTAGTACAGTTTGTTCTTTGCTTTACCACATGCTCAAGGAGAAAAGTTGAATTCAACAGAGATGATCAACAGCATGAAGTTTTCATTTACAGACCATGAAGGTGGCATTAGAGCAAGCTTTCCCATGCTGCTGCTCTAAAATGCATATCACCAGAGAACTAACCTGTGTAATGTACTGAATGTGCAACCTGCCAAACAGCTGGAAATTGTCTTTAAGTGCATGTGACCAGTCAATAAAGGTGTCAAATACACATTAAGCATACATTATTATTCAAGTGGAAAAAAAAAAGCATTTCTAGAGGAAGAATAAGGAAGGGCAAACTCCTATATTGTCAAACTTTTCTCCCCCACTGGTTCTACTACACTTTTATAACAGCTAATTAATAATATATTACATACATCTAATACAATACATTTAGTAAGCTCACTTCCTGCCTTTGTTTTTTATTCATTTGCACACAAATGGAAATAATTATGTAACTTTTCTTCCTTGTGTATAACTTTTTATACCTATACAGCCTGTTTGCAGTATTTCTTCTTCCACTAAACCCTTCTGCGTAACAATCTTTTACAAAGTCCAAAATCAAACTCTTCCATTCTTTACAAAGAAAACACACTGCCTGCTTGGAAAAAAATACTTGTAATATGAACAAAAATGGGTTGTTCAGCTCCAAAAAATGGAATTCTGCATCCCCAGCCCCCCCCCCCCCCCTTGGTGCAATCTCAGTAGATTTTAATCATATAACATATCATGGAACCTACCTAAATAGGTTGTAGACAGATAACACCACTCTGGACACTTCACATACAATATTGCCATCTTTAACAAGAAGTTTATAGATAAGTACCTAGCAGGGCAACTTCAACTCTGCTGTTTCTGTGGAAAGCACACCTACAAACACCCAATTTCATATCGTCAGCTTTTATTTGCTGCTAAAACCTGCTTAAATTTGCAGGGCTTGGCTCACCATTTGCTGCTTATCTTAAAGTGGAATGTAGTGAAGTAAAACTAGCAGTTACCTATACCTTATACTGTAATTGACAGTGATTTTTTTTTTTTCCAAATATAAAACCAACAGAAGGGGCTGCTTCAGTATAGCGTTATTCCTTTCTGTTCTTATTTATGTGATGAGCCCCATAACATGCATTTGTACATAAATTGATGTCAAAGATTCTTTCTGCCCATGGGTTGAGATAATTACACACAAGAGATAGTGGCAAAAGCCTCAGAAATAAACCCAGACACTTTTTCTTGAGAGCCTGCCCATGGAAATCTTATTGGTGAACCACAAATTGCTAATGCCGTGCTAGAAAAATATTGAAAGTATTTAAGGCAGTAGTGGCTATACCTGGTACTGTTCCTTCGCGTGCGTACCAACCATTTGCAGAAGCTGCTTTGTATTGTACAGACTTCTTTCTGCTTTACTCAATTCTGGCATGTCAGGCAGATGAGATGCAGGCCTTTTCTATCTACCAAAACTGGTTAACTGTTAACAGATTTTATGCATAAAAGAAGGAAAAAATGTTTTAATGGCAATCTACCTCGTCAAGAAATTTACTGATACGACTTCAATTGCTTAAAAATATGCACAAACCTATGAAAATACGCAAACTGATAAAAACAAAACTGTCAAGATAAACATTAGCATCATATATTATTATTGAAAAACCCCTAAAAACAAGTGCATATTTTTCCTCAGCACTTATTTACTATTTACTTATTTTATTTGCATTACATTTTTGTGTTATCAAAAAAAGAAGTCTTGGTTCCCTAGCCAGGCTATATCTTACTGAGGCCTGTTACTCACAGCTTATGATTCATCAGCACATTCCCTTTCAGCTGTACTGTTTTGGAAGAACCCCTTTTCCTGTTTAATTAATCTATCTTCACACCCTCCTCCCAGATAAGCAAGCAGAGCAAAACAGAAAAAAATCATCAATATGAATTATTGTATTTCAGTAAATATCAGAAAGATGTGTTATACATGCCCAGAGTAACACTATCTTCCTCTTCCTTCCTAGCATCAATCTGGAGAGCCTGGCACATTTTTCTGGTGTTTTCTTTAATGCTGCTTTTTGTATAGCCTACAGGGGGAGAATATACTATAAAGGAAAAATGTAAGGAAAGACTTCACTGAAAATGACATGTGAGGCTCTGCTGAAACTAGCCAATAATAAGATAACTTTGAAAAAAGGCAGCAGGTAGGATAGAATCAACCTCTAAACAGTTTAATAAGTTGTCTAGCCCCATTTCTGCTGTTGGTTGCACTGGTGTATATGTGGGATCAGCGCTTTGAACATCATGGAGCTAACACCAGATTTATACCTCTTGCAACAAAGAGCAGAATGCAACACAACAAATATGTGGAAAGGAAAGGATATTGCCTTTCTTATCCAATGTTATTTCAAAGTTGATGCTTGCAACTCCACAGAAGTCCATTAAAAACCTCTAAAAATCACAGTCCTTGCTTTCAGACTGCAATAGTTGACTTCAATTATATTGTAAATAAAGAGCCTTGAACAGTAAATCTCTTCATAATCAATGGCTTTGGTATATGCCCAAACAAAACCTCCTGACACCTACTTAAGTTTGACTGTAATTTTTCCAGCATGTCCCTTCCCCCACTCCATGCACACACTTTTAGCTGGCAACAGCACAGCGGTAGCATTGCCTGCTTCACAACACAGCAAAGCATCTCCTCCAAGCCATGATGCTAGTCTTCAGCATTACAAATGTTTCATCCACTTCAGCTAAAATCAGAGAGCTTGCTACAGCTTTTAAAATTAAGCAAGAGAGGGGACATAGCGGTAGAACTGCCCTGTGCAATGGTTATATTCAGGGAGAAGCTTGCTCATCATGAGTGCACAGAACATCCACACATTGCATCAAACGTTACCAAGATGTCCAAGAAGCACATTTTTTTCTGGAATGCATTCTATGACCTACTGTGAAGGCTAAATAGACCCTTTGAACTTGGGCTGAGAAGCCCACAAAAAGTTAAGAAATCATGTTCTTCCCTTGGACTTTTGGCCCAGGAAAGGACATTTTTCTAAGCATAGGACCACAGAAATATATGAACAAGAAGTCTCAGTGGTGTAAGGCAGCAGGTAAAGACCAAAGTTTTCCGTGTGCTTCTTTCCCCCCTGCTGAAATTTCAAGTTAATATTTCCAAGGTGTTTCTTCCTTGCAGCAAGTACCCAGTCAAGGCAGGGATATTTACAAGGGTAGGAGTTTTGAATTAAAATAATTGAGACCACTTTTGTACAAATACTAGTAGGAACCTAAATCCATGTTTAAAAGTTATTTCAGTGACATCATTAGTTTCTGGTATTATTATGCATTTGACAGTGAGAAGGGAATCACAAAGACAAGTTTTCCCCCTATACAAACAGATGAAATTGTAGAAGTTGGAATTGGCCAAATATCTGTTACTGTAAATAATTAAGAAATCATGGTAAAGTTGAGCATAAGAAGAAACATCCACTGCTTCAAAGTACCATAACCAACCTAAATAAGGCTGCCCAAAGACTGGAGAGAATATTTTCATGTACATATGAAACATAAAAGCAAGTTTGCTCAAAAATTAGTTAGCTAACACAAACATTTACAAAACTAAAATCTCCAAGAATTCATTCACATTTTAAATGTAGATGCACATCGTTGTAGATAGTTGATCTGCATTTTTGCACACAAGAATGCTGTACCTTCTTCATGCACATTGATGTCGAAGGTGTTCATACATTGACTATTATCTGCAGCTAATTAGTAATGTGATTGCAAAGCTCTGAGGAATCAGAAGAGAACAAGCTAGCTTTCCTTGTACTTCACTTTTGTCAATATTCAGAAATTTAAGTTCATGATGCATTTGTAAATATATTTGTAAATTATTTAGATGGGTTTTTTGTTAACACAGTTTTAACACAATTAAAAAGGAAAGGACTGCAAAGGACATATCCACCTACTTCTTTATGGCTCCTTAGTAACAGGAACCTGGTATATCTTGCAACAATTTTAGTGCCCTGTTTGTAATCATGGTGACAACTTTATGGGATTCATAACAATAGCAAGAAAAATACCTGATAAATACCAGTTGGTCTAATAAAGCTCCATTTTTTGTTAAGTTTATTGGTAACATTTGTTTTCACTAAAATTTTCTTCAGGTTTTGGTTGATGAGCCATTCTGGAAATATTGTCACCCATCTTGCAGCAAAAATACCTTTTACCTGAATGAATTGACAAAGCCCAATGCTGTAACTTTTTTTTTTCCCCTAGATGCATAACCTCTTTGTACTATGAGGATATATCTAACCTAACCAAAAGTTTCACAGAGATGAGACATAGGGGGGAGGCACACAGGTGGTGAATAAGCACGGTATACCTTGAGAAGCTTCCATGGTTTTTAGCCCAGGAAATCTGACCCACACTAGTTAATCAAAAACTTACTGTTAATTGCTAGTTATTTACAGATGAGGAAAAATCAAAACCAATTAATTTCCAGTAGTTTTACTCCTCCCTCTCCCCACCCAAAACATTGCATATGTGCAATTGAAACAGCTGGATAAACTTTTTGCCTATTATTCATAACAAATAGGGTGGCTCAGCTGCTGAAAGATTTGTTTTCTGGAAAAAATGCATGACCATTATACCACAGTGTGGCTCAGAATAGGGAGGGGAAGGATGACATTAAAGACCATTGAAAGCAACACTGAAACATGGCAATCTGTGATTATGATTCATAAATGGCACACACTAAATCGATATCGATACAATTTGCATGATGTTTAAGAGACACAGCGAAAGACAGAAAGGGATACAGGAAACTAATCAGTTGTGTTCCACATAGCTTGCCCCCCACATGGTAACATGAACAAGCATAACTGTTTCAGTAGTACAATGCCATTCCCTATTAGGCATTACAAACAAGGAGAAGAATTTAAAATGTCCTACACAGCAGTTTTTCCTTGTTTCCCTCTTCACATTTGACAACAAAATTTTGCTTTTATATGGATGTTTCTGAAAATCAGAGATCTGGTTTAAATGCTGCCTTGAGAACACTACGGCATCGTTACCCAGTTGTCTTAGAAAAAAAAAAATCAGCAAAATCAGACCTATTTTAACACTTAAAAAAATGCTGCGGGATTTTCAAATTCATCTCAAACCACATTTTTTACAGTGCAAGTTAGATATCCATTTTGTGTAACACTGCATAAAGCTTTCCAGTGGCATATACCTTATATGATCACTCCAGAAGTGGAACATAGGTGATAATGTTATGCTTTATGAACTGAATAGGAGAACGCCTAAACTTGAATGTTTGTCAAGAATGTTAATGTGCACTTGTTCTATTTTGTTTCCATGCACTATTGAGTCTGTGTTGTGTCTGAAGCCATTACAGAGCAAGGTACAGCTGATTCAAAGCAGGGATTGAGCAGTCTGCCCTCGATGTCAAAGCAAGGACTCAATAGTTCTCACATCAGTGCTCATACAGAAGCAGCAGTGGTCCTTTACAAAGCCTGCAAGACACCTACTGGCTCACATAGCACAAATACCGCTCTAGGCCAAACTGAGAACAAAGTTCTGTAAGATGGGGGAGGCCCTTCCAGAGCCAGAAAATCAGGGTTAAAATGGCAGGTCAGTGTGAGCTCATGCATGAGTTAACACTCGTCTTAAAGAGATGAGACTGGCTGAATAATAAAACCAATAAAAATAATAATTAAAAAAGTAGCAGAAAGCAAGCATTTGCAGTTAATAGCTATTTCTGTTCAGGGCTGTCATCTGAACTCTAGGAACTTACAGAGAAGTTTAGGAACAAATGCAGTGACTAACGTTAAATACATGTTTTGCAACATCTACAGGATGCTTGCTCATCAATCAGCTTCCATGCTAATTTGAAACATTCCTATCTCCTGCCCAGATGAGCACACTGCAAGCTGGCTCTGAATAGTCAGCTTTTCTCATGAACTCCCATTAGAGTCCATCCCCACCCTGCTCCTCAGCGTTGGTTTGGCTTCCCAGCCCATTTTGCAGGGCTTCTGGGCCATACAGGGAAATTTGTACTTTATTTCATCTTCCACAGACTCAGTGGAAAATCCCTGCAAGCATCTGTGCTACTGATTTTTCTTCCAATCTTTCCCTTTGCCTTCATGACAGCAAAAAAAAGCTTTAACCAGGCTTCCTGGTAGAGTGCTCTGTTTTTACTGACCTGTGTCATCATCTATCTGGCTGCCCATCCTTTCTTTGTCCTCCTGAAGAAAGGGTCTGTCTTATTCTTTACACTTCAGAAATGCCCAGAAGAACAAATGAAGCCCAGAACATTTAGGGGTTTGGCATCATGGATAGAAAGGGAGATCAGTATATAAATTACTCTAGATTTGTTTGTAGTTACTACACGCAAACACGTGTGACCTCTCATTTACCTGATGGCACAGGGCTGCTCCTGTCTCAACACAGGGAAGCAACATAAACAAGAGAGAAGTGAAATAGTTTGCTGATTGGGTCGCTGAAAGATGTCTCCCTTGAACAAACAGCCCTGAATGCTTTAAACTTTCTCCTCTAAACTGAAATAAGGGTTTTAAACAGCCCCAGGATGTAGAGAACAAGTTAGATGCTGCAGATACTAACCACCTCACTTAAGACCCTAGAGAAGAGCACCCTGTGGCTAAGAATATTGGGGAGTCAGAATGGAATAAAGCACTGTTTTTTAGACATATTTGAAAAGTCCTCTTGAAGCAGAGGTGCTATCACAGCTTAGCTTCCCAGGCAGCTGCACATCTTCCTGGAATTAAGGGTTAATATGGCACTTATGACAGTTATTGAATTAAAAAAAGACAACAGAACGCATTCATTTCCCAACAAGCAGCTAGGTTTAGGCATGAGTCCTGGGTTCATCTTTGGAAATACCCTTGCATAGGAATATGAGATGTTTTTGGAATGGCGCACAGATGGAAATAGGAAATGCTACAGGGGGAATCTTTCCCTAGAAGTGCCTGAACAATGCTTCAGGCCATCTGCCAGTATACTGAATCACAAAGTAGTTCACATGGTTTTTGCTTGGTTTACTAATAAACACATAACATTCAAATTCCCTTAATATACACTAAGGTTTTCATTTCTCAAAAAAAAAAAAAAAAAAAAAGCATGCAAAGAATATATGGCTTTCAGAGAAAATAAACTGTCTTAAATTTAATATTGAGGAAAAAAATAACCCCTCAAAAATTTCATGACATACAGGTAGCTTTTCTCCATCTTAGAACAAGTGTTTCTGGAGTTATAGACTTTTTGGCTCCTGTACACAGAGACTGTAGCAGCCTCCTGCTACTTCTCCAGCTCTGCTGTATGCTAGCTCAGGAGTCCCATCTGAAGGAGTCATCTCTTGATGACTGCAGTTTCAGATTGACAGAGGTGCACGAAATAGCACCAATAATTTGGAAGTCAGCTTTAAAAGCCATGTCCTCCTTAACACCTATTAGTGTTTGATTGTCAAATATTTTTGCTTTTTTCTTTTTGTCACTAGTATTGCATGGATAACATTAGCCTGTATGCAACACTTCACAATGGGAGCTTCACACTGTTTTCAAAAATTCATCTCCAACTAATTATATGTAAAATAACTTAAGGTACCTAGGTACTTCACAGCAAGATGGGATCATCAGGCTGCAGTAGACCCAGCAGACACTGTCATTCCACCAAGTCCCAGACACGGATGGAGATTGATACACCACCTCTTCTCTTCTACAGGGCTGTGGCCAAAAAAAGATACTGCTCTTTATCCAGCTTTCCCCACTTCCCATGATTGTGCTGGCTTTTGTGAACATCTGATTTGTATCTTTCAAATCAAGAAGTGCAAATCGGCTAAACCTCTGTGCACAGGGTATGTTCTGTACCTTTCAAAGGTTAGGCTAGCTCTTCATTTGCTTTCTTTCCCATCCCAGCCTGGTATTAACCCATGCAAGTATTGACAGCTGGAGTTCACAGCTCAGCAAGTCTATACCAAGTCCCTTTAAGCTCCAGGTAAAAGCTTGAGTCCCAGTGATTTGTAACACCCATTTTACAGATTTGTTCCCAAATCCCCTTTGCTGTCACCATGTCTTGAGGCAGTGCCTCTGGTGTGTTCCCCGTGAGGCTCTGTTCTCAGGCTTTGCATCATGAAGCATCTCCAGAGCAAGTCCTACCCACAGACACATCATTAGCTCACCTTGCTGTGAAATTTCTAGCCTTGAACACCCTTCTTAGTGGCTGATCACCCAGACTCTTCAGGTTTGTGTGTCATTGGTTATGAAATAACACGTTAGTAAAATTGAGTCACTTAGCAAGTTCTGCTTGCTTATGGGTTAGCATTTTAATTTTATATAATTATGTCTCCTCTGTATTTTCCTCTTTCAGATATCCCTTCTACAGTTTAAGGAATATCTTTCCACCCATAACAGATTTTTACTGGGAGAGTGTGAGGACTGTTACCAGTTAGGTTGGATTAAAATACACGAGTATCACTCATTTTCTAATTGATATAGTGCTTATACCATTGATCAGATGCTGAGACACACAAAAGGTCTAAAAAATAAAAACGTAGATCGATGATGAGGACTGGTGCAGACATCAATGTGTCTGGAGCTTCTAAATGGGACAAAGTACCCTTTTATATAGACAGAGTCTCCTTAGAAGCATATAGCTTATTTTTTTTCAAATAAAAAGTGGCCTAATTATTGACCTCCCTGCCTTGACATAACAAGACAATGCATATTTCTAACTTTAACTGTAAAAGCTCAACGATGTGTAAAATGAGCCTTGAGTAAGATTATTAGATGCTATCAGCTTTTCAAAGTGGGTGTGTGACAAGATCTGATAATGCGTTGAGGATCAATGCATCTGTCCTTCTTGCATCTCTGCTCTCCTGGAGAGAAAGCAACTGTCAGACCTAGTGAAGAGATCACAGTTGCTGAGCAACAGTAACAACACAAATATGCTCCTGGCCTGGACTTGGCAGAAGAAAAAAAATCTGTTGAAATGATAACCATTGGTAGGGGAAAAAAAGCCGCCACATCCCATAAATTGTGTGAATGCTAAAATATTGCTTACTCTTTCCTTTAGAAATTCTACTATAGACACAGTGACATATCAAAGTGTATTCAAACAATACAAATATTGTATGGAAAATATGAAATACAATGCCACAGAAGTACCTTAGAAGATATTAACCTGCATTCTATACAAGTTAACCATATAAATTCATACATTACATAGAAATTATAGCATGACCCAGTGGAATGTTGCAAAAAAAATTCTTCTATTAAGTATGTTGGATGTTTTAAGAACTCATAAGAAGATTATAATTCATATTAGATTATATAGGGCTTTTCCATGAAGGATCATTTGCCACTTCGAATTAAGCACACTAGACTTAATTTAATCAAGCCACAGGAGCTTGAAGCCCTCTGGCCTAATGGCTAATTCACATTGTTTGTCATCTTTATTTCGGGCAATTGCTTGCCTTTTTGTGATTTGCAAATTTCAGACTGATGGACACGAACCTCCCGGAGCTTTCCCTGGGATCAGTTAACAAATTCAAAAGAGGAGGACTCATTGGACAAATCTCCATATGCAAACCAAACACGTAAAAATTAAGTGATCTAATGTAACAAAAGAACAAAATGAAATTATTTCTTCCAGTATTCTTTGTTTGTCTATCCTTAACCACCATCTTAGAGAAGTGTAAATTAGGAGTTGAAATGATTTATTTCAAAAATTAAATTGAGCACACGGCTACTTTTTCATTTCTTTGTGTACTTTCACTTCCTGCTTTCTTCCCTTCCCCTTGAAAGAGCTATTTCAACAAGAGCAAGTAAATGTCTATAATTGCAAAAGAAAATGTTAATATAACATTTACACAGTTCAACAGCTTCAAAGCTGTTTCGTTGAATGAATATGGCTAAAAGACAACTTACACAGAGAGGGCAAAAACCCACCAAATTGCTACTTCAATGGGAAATTTTGCAGTGAAACCTTAAATGCAGAAACAAAAAAAAAAAAAAGAAAGGGAAAAAAAAATCAAAGTCTCTTCTACCTAATTCAGACCATTTAGAAGCTCTGTGCCTAAGCCACGGATTACCAGTGATACCATCTACTTCAGTTTGCTGTGCCTAAAGAAAGCATCCCTCTTATTAAAAAAAAAAAAAAAAAAGAAAGAAAAGTTTAAAGCCAAATAATTCAGGCTTGCATAAATCTTTAATAGGAGCTACCCTCCCAGGATTGGCTGCACTTTCTTTTCTCTGCCCAAGGGAAACACAATATGTCTTAGAAAAGAATAATAGTAACTCCATCTTGTGTGTTATACGATATCTTCAAGTAATCCAGAGGATTTTGCCTTTGTCTGTCATAAACAAAAGGCCACCCATACATAATGTGTCCAGGCATTTTTAGACTCCTCACCTTAGCAGGTGACGTGCAGGAGATGGACGGGGGATGCTTAGCCAGCCAGTCGCTGCAGGCAAGTTTGCTCTCATGGCAATTTAGAAATGGAAAAAAAATAAAGAAAAAAGGCACAAATTCCATCCTTGTAAGAACAAAGCATTATTTGCACCCTGCAGTTGTCCCAGTTCTATAGAAATCTGTTTAAAAGTTATGCTACAGAGCCCCAAAGCACATTTTCATGCTGTTTGTCTCCTGTTTCTTTTTTTTTAAAAGAAAACACCACAAAACCCCTCTCTCCCTACAAATTGTATGTACAAACTAGAGAACAGCAGAACAATTTAGATGGACACTTAAAAACCTCAGTAATGGAACAGCAGTTAAGTAGTTATATTTGAAATCAACAGCAACAAATCATAAGCCCCTATTCTCGCCCTGCAAAGAGAATACCTGAAGTGCTAAGGAAACATCCATAGCACAAGTCAGTCATGAAAAATAGTAAAAAATAAAAATAATAAAATATTGAAAAGTCCAACAAAGCATCAGAGCATCCAAAATAAGAAGAAAAATAGCAGGGGTCAGGAGTATATTTTTGGAAACAACAGCACAAGGAGCAGAGCAGTCTTGTGACCTGGTGGCAGCCAAGGCTGGAGCTTAGCCAGGGCCCCGCTGCCCCCGGGCTTTGACAACCCAAGGGTTTCCAACCCAAGAACCAGTACTCTGCTTTGGACAGGGGTGGTTTAAGTCACACTAAGACGGATCTGGTCTGGAGGCACTGGTTTCCACAGCAGACCAGGCCAGGTAGGACGAGATGCCCTCAGAGCAGTCCCCAGGCTGCAGGGACACATGTGGCCGGATTATAGCATAGAGTAGTCCCTGAGAAATTTTTAAAATCAATTTGTGTACATATGCTAAGTAGTAATTGGTGTGAAATGAGGCTTCATGGGTCTTTTGTTGACTAGCATTGAATGACCTGTTAAATTTTCAGTGACTGGCACTGGCTATCGGATAGCAGCTAAAGAAATTCAGGCCCATTGCCCTCAGCAGCTTACATGGCAAGTGTAAGCGGCATTAATTGGAATAGTCTTTCAGCCTGACGACAAGATAAAGCTTTAGCACAAGTAGGACTTGTAGCCTGTGACAATAAATCATTTTGCTCTTTAACTAGGGGTGGATTGGTTCTGTCTCGTTTGACAAAAACATGAAGAAAAGCGATTCTGGCTTTCAGAGATTAAAGTATAAAGTGCAAGCTAAGTTACTGAAAGCTAATATTTCTGTGAGAAAACAAGTATCAGAATTCAGTTTTGTTTGGTTAGTAAATACTAATGATGCCACTAAAATACAGAACTAACAAACTTGGACTGGGCTAAATACATCATTGCACATATTGCTCATAGAGTTGCATTTAAACATACTTCCCGCCCACAGATTTCTCTGGAATATTGCATCTGTTGTAAGCACACACATCCAGCTAATATCAACAAATCCACATGCAAAAATCACAAGTACTTAGGTGGCCGGAATGCTCCATGCTGACAGAGATGTTTTTAAGTGTCACCAGCTCACGTGATATGCAGGAAGGGTGCAGGCAAATCCATCACAATTCTCCTCATACTCTGCCCCCAGCCTTGCATTACAGTTTCTCCCAAGCACCCTGCTTCTGCCTGGACTCAGACTCCTGCACTTGAAGTATTTGGCACATCCTGAGCTGCAGCTGGTGGAGGGAACACAGTGAGGAAATGGTATGTGTGCAAATGTGGTTACAGAGCTGACTTTGTTCCATGGCAGTCCTTCAGCTTTAATCTAATCAAATTTGTGCCAGCAGCCTTACTGGGCAAATCTGTTGCTTAGCAAGTACTATGAAGCAGGCACCCAGAGCTGACCTTTACATCAGCTGTGAGAGGGGTCTTTAAGAGCCAGTTCAGTATCAGGGCATGCAGGATTTCTGTGCCTGAATGCCCTTATTAAAGTTTCCAGAGCACAAATAGGGTAGTAGCAGTTACCTGTCTATAAGGATGTGCATCTCAGTGTAGGACTCACAGCTCTCATCTTTCTCATTAGGCTGGCCACGAGTGATAACATTAGGGTTACAGTATGATGTACTCCTATTGGTAATTACCTGGAACTCAATCTACACATACTAAAATATTGGGCCACTCACACATTGGTTGAGAAATCTTTACTTTAGTAAAACAAAAAGTAAATTATGCCATTCATAAACTTTGGATATCAAATTTTGTGTGCCTGGGGCCAACTCCATTCAAGGACTGCAGTATCATGGTACTAAGCGTGGCCCATTACTAACTGGTTAACACCCAGGTTCTTGGTCCTCAAGCAGAACCCATCACTTGAGGCAAACCTGTAAAGGCTGCCCAGACAACCCCTAGCTACACCACAGATTACTTCTTTAAATGTCTTTGCACTGGCTGCTACCTGCGGCAACCAAGAGTAATTCCGTATCAGGATCTGTTCTACCAGATCAGCAGAAAACATTTGTGCAGCTTACATCCCCTGCCTTTCTTCTAAACCTTCTTACTCCCCAACATATGGTAGTGCCCTGGGTCATCATGCAGCAAGTCCTGCCACTGTCTTCAGAAGGGCCAAGAAAGCAAGCAATTGCCAAAGCATCTCTATGATTATGCAGCCAGGACTTCTCTCAAAATCAGCTGAGCTCTATATCGGAGGGCATAGTTTTATCACAATGCAGAAAGCAGACCTTTTACTACAACAAAAGACTCCACACACAAAAAAAGAACACCTTACCACTCAAGCAGGAGGCAAAAGGTAAGTCAAAGTGAGTAGCCCAGAGTTTTCAGTACTAGCACTTTACTAACCCAAGTCTGCCAGAAATCTTCCGCTTGCCCAACCCCTGGACCTGCTCTTCTGCATTGCCGAAGTCCATGCCCTGATAAGCCAACCCAATGTAACCAAAGACCGACAGTTTCTCATAAGGCAGACCTGCTGCCCTGTTTGTTATGTGCTGTTTGGCAGATAACTCTTCACCTAAGACACACACTATTGCTTTTGTTCCTGGATCGATTGACTGAACCTTTTATAAACAGGAGTAGGGAACTCAAGATTGTCTTGCAAAGGTTTATGGCATGAACCCTTGCATACATCCAGGGATACGCCACTCCACACAGACTTTCTTGCAAACAAAAACACTCACATAAATGCTTACAGAAAATGTTACTGAGGTGAGTTCATCACTTGCTATTTTTCTTCGCTATTTATCTTGTTCTTGTATCAACTCCCATTTGTCACAAGAAACCTAGGAGGCACTGCAAGCTTTTCAAGGCCAACATGCACAGTGCCGATTGCATGACGAGCACCCAGCAGGCATTATCAGAATAGAATTATCAGAGCATAATGATTTCTCTCATTTTAGAACTATAATTATATAATAATCAATAAAGTGTTTTCATAATGTATAAGATACAACATGGGGATCAAGTTGAAAAATGTCATTTATTATACTTATTGTTCTGCTTTTTTGATTTTTTTTTTTTCCCAGCAATTCCTAAATTTCATTGATGGCTTCCCCTGGATTTGCAGTCACATTAGCAGCAAAATGAAGATGATGAAGCTCTTTCTGAGGCAAAATTATTACCTTACTGTAAATACTTTCATTCTCTATCAGTGCTGAGATTCAGCTCTCCTGAAGCCACACGATAAGGACAGCTTCCTCCTTAGGAAGTCATTTTGGTAGGTTCTGCTTTCCCTTTCCTGGTTTTGGAAGAAGTTACACAAAAAGAGGACTGCAGTACATGATTGCATCCTTTTTCTTCACTAGAAGTATCATTTGCATGAAACAAGTTTTTATTGGTTCTATTTCATCTCAAGGTCTTCACACAACCATCAGATTCCTTAGCAAGTTTACCATCACTCCCACATCATGCAACACTGACCTTCAGGTAAAGAAGATATGAAGAGACATGAGAAAAAAAAAAAAAAGGTACAAAATGATATATTACACCAAACTAGAAGAACATGTTAAATGGTAAAAGACTCCATGTTTCAATACATGCATTTTCAGGTCTGTTTATGCTAGTGCCTGACTTCTGAACAGATTTAAGTCTATGCTACACAGTCACGGTCTTCTTTAATTGTGACCTACTTTTAGGCTTCATCATAATGGGTATGCAGAATCACAACTGAGGCTTAGCAAGCAGCAGCTATTTCTGATAAGCTGTATCAGGATATCAGACTCAAAGTTCAGCAACAAGCAAGAGAACTTTCTCCACTGTAAGGACCAATCCTTTTACGCTGTTTAGCTGTATCCCCGCACATTAATTACTAACAGCCTTACTCTACTCATTTATTTACAATTATCACACTGCCCCAACTACCGTTTACTCCTTTGATATTTTTGAACTTCTCATTTTAACATTCAACAAAACCCCAAGACAGAAATTGGCCATTCTTGTCAGAACCATGCTCCCAGCAGGAGCTCTGAGTCACTCCAAGTCTTATTCATTCAGTAAGAGAAACTATTTAGTCCAGGAAGAAACTGAAGTCTTTAACCCATCTACAGAGTCAAAGCTCTAAAACTCCTGGTATTTTCCACAAAAATCCATGACCAGTCAAATCTCTTAAGCAACAAATATGTAACCATCCATTTTCAAAACAGGTAGCAGTAACCAACACCTGTTAGACATTGTTAAACAGTTCAGATTAACACTGACTTGTGCAAAAAAAAAAAAAAAAGTTCTGTTCAAGCACGAATTGTTTTACATAAATCCCATTTCCCATTATGCACTTGGCATTTCTCAGTTTCAATAAACAATTCTGCCCATAGACATTTTTCTAGTTGTATTTATATCAACAGTATCAGAAGTTCCTTTAGTTCATGCGTGATGGTCCCAGCCCAGAAAGAGAGCGTTCTTACTGCTGTAAATCCTAAGTTTTATATTCCTTTGCCTTCCCCCCACCCATTCATTTCCTGAGCACTGAGTTTTCACTGAGTTTGCTTGCACACAGCTCTGTCTGCTGTGCAAAGCAGCCCACCTGCTTTGAAGGCGGCCTGCTGGTTTTGCAGTAGCTTGGGTTGCCAGCTGGCTCACAATGTCCAGCTAATTTCCCTGATGACTCAGTTGTAGCTATGTGATTTCTGTAGTGTTGTAGCACCTGGTTTTGGTAGAGGCTGATTCTGGATCTTTCAACAGAAAGATCAGACTAGTGCTGTGATTAAGATCCTGTGACAATTTTAGTCAGGCCAAACTTTCGTTACAAGCCTTAGAAAACATTCATCCCAGTCAAGAAGACAACAAAAACCCTACACCTTTTACTGTTTAGTTATATATTTTAACATTAGCTACAAAATCCTTCATATCTCTCTATTTCATTGTTTTACATCTTTAACTTCACCATAAAACTAGGTTCTTGCAGGTTTCCCCCTCTATTTCTTCATAATTAGCCACTTAAGAACATGCAGAGATTCACCTCATTCAATATCTATATCCTAAAGCACTGCGATATTATGCATGGGCTGCCATGAAGCAATCTAAGATTCTTAAAGGTACAATTACCCACAAAAGCCTCTCATTGCCATCTTGAATATAGCACAAAATAAAATAATAATAATAATAAAATATATATATGTAAATATAAAACAAAATCCACACACCAGAGAGTGGAACACCAGCAACATTTGTGTGCCTTGGATAGAGGAGATAACACTTCAGCATTTCCCCTTGTAAAGTACGATTCATACTTTTTTCCTACCTATTAATCTTCCATAAATCATTGCCACGATTCATTATACACCTATTAGTTATTTATAACAATATATTCATAGATTAACATGAACAGTTTTGGGCTATGAAATATTCAAACCGTTTAATGAGTTGTGTGGCACAAGGACTAAGACTGGGATTGTTTGTTCCATAATTGAAATTTAAATGGGGAAATTACCAGTCTGTGAGCAAGTAACGCTCAAAATTTTGTGTTTTGAAAATAATTTCGAGAAATACTTTTGTACCACAGCTAGAGCCAAATGCTCAGAAGCTAGTAGCCAAATGTAGAATCTGGGTTAGATATTCAGAACACTTGGTTGTGCTGCATGGTTCCAGGATATATAATATTTAATAAGGCCACTAAAAAGTTGTTCTGCACTTTGAGCAGCCAGGGGGGATGTTCGACGGGGCTGCTACCGAGCACAGGAAGATGGGGAGTTATAAACAGAGTGGCCCAAACCACAGACAGCATCTATGGTCACACCAACCCTCATCCATCCCAGTCAGTACCAGAATAAGAGCTAGGCACAAGAATTTTGCCAGAAGAAACCTACCCCAGAGTAGAAGTGGTGTTTGCAGCAGGCTGCAAGGAAGCATAACTAGAAGGGACAGCATCTGGTAATGCAAAAACCAAGAGGAGATTCTGTGGCTGAGCCAGGAGCCACCCTCCCTCCCCAGAGATGGTCAATATGAATCACAAGGAGACCAGAACAAAGCCCTCAACTCTACCAGCAAGCTCACAAGGACACTCACCAGCAGCTGTAGCTCTCCTAGATGGGTCAGGCACATCTCTGCAGACTTCATACCATCTATCACCAGCCAAAGCCCAAGATGTCCACTCAGAACACAATTATTTCACTTTAACACAACTTCTCTATTTGCAGTTTGTTTGTTTGTTTTTAATGGGCACTTTTGCTTTAAAGCCTCTCTCAGGAACCTTTGCCAGAAGAGTACCAGCTCCAGCCACCACCAAGGCAGCAGAAACCCCTACTGAAAGCTCCCCTTGGCAGGGCACCTGCCCTAAATACAATAAGCAGCAGCTGCCACCAGGCAGACTGACTGATTGCATGTACCAATCCCACATCACCTGCTCATGAAAAGGTTTGGGTACTAATAAGCCTTGTGTTCTTAACGAATTGCAATCCATACCAGCTTTTACTATTTTGGGTTAGAGTGGTGCTACTCAGCTCAAAGTGAAAATGCAACTGCAGTACCAGCTGGGAGGATCCCAACAGGTTGAAGCAATCTGCTCCTTACTTTACTTTGCTCAGGGCAGGAGAGATCTGCTCTAGATTTTTTCTTCGCAGAGTTTTTTCCTGCTTTCATGTCATTCATCTACACCTGCACTGCCAATTGTCTTCGTTCCCAGCCAGGGGTGCTGTTTCTGATGTGGGCATCCAAGAGGCATGTCAGTACAAGGGTGGTGCACCCTTACTCTCCCAGCAGACTCACTGAGGGGAAAAAAAAAAAGAAAGAAAAACAGAACAAAAACACATTTACAGAGTGTGCTTCTTCTACAGCCCATTTCAATTTTGGCTTGCCATAAGGACCCAGCTGGAAAAACTGCAGCCTCAACACAAGGACAAAGGAAAAGTCTGTCTCTTAATGAACCTTTGAGGTGCAAGATGGTCAAGTCACTTATGTAACCAACACAGGTGTTTCTCCAAATGGTATATTTCAATGCTTACTTTCAGGGTTGTCCCTGAAAGGATAGACTTATGGTACAACAGTAATTCTGCTATAGCCAGCCATGATGGACAGAGCATGGTGCAGCCAGACAAGCAGCACACATCAGTTAAAATATGCAGTTTTACACTGACAAAACACCAGGACCTCAAAGACATCAGACCAGATACTGGTCATACTAGGTGTATGCTGATACATCCATAGTGACTGTGATATCAAGCACTGACTTCATGCTTTATATCATCATGGAGGAGACAGGAATCAACACCTCCAATGTCCCCCTTCTTCAGCATCATATTTATCAAGATTGACAGTAAATAAGGGTTTTTGCCCTATTGACTTCAGGAATTACTTTTCCTGGAGCTAGCTGGCTGTAGCTGTAGAAAAAGATCCCTCATACCCACTTTTGGGATGCAAAGTGAACGGGTAGATGCCAGTGTCCATCAGAATCAACCGTGCGAGGTCAGGGACACGAACTGCCACCAGCTGGGGCACGGGGGGTTGCCAGGGCAAGGAGAGAGGAACATTAAGGCTTGCTCAAGAATAACAGACATACATATCTGTAACAGTTATTCCTTTGCAGCCTCATAAATTAGTGAGCCCATAAAAACAGGAGCCTCAAGGAAGGACATGCCAAAACCCTGCCATGCAAACCATGTTAATTATGATAATAGGCAGATTTTAATAAACCAGTTCCTGGCTCCCACACTTTCACCTATAAAACATACATATTTCCAAGGCATCATTCTCCTTCTTGTCTCTATTCAGGTAAATGGTCAAATCTTACTATCTGCACCTGTAAATGTTCAGTGTGAAAGATTTCCGGGGAGCTTACTATAGTCCTCCTGACAGGCACTGGAACCACATCTCCATCCAAAACTCAGCAGCTTTTGTCAGGAGCAGCTAGGGACTGTCCATCTGTCATTAAAGTGTTAATTTGGTTCATTAACACAGAAAATATTCACCATTTCCCACTTTGGAGGAGATGGGCTGTACCGTCCTTTTAATAGAACTCTGCTGGAAATCAAACACAATTTTTATTCAGGGGAATGATTACTGTGTCTTGTTTAATTCTTGCCTAACAAATGTCAGCACTAATGTATTACAGATTATTCAGTCAATTTGATGGTTCCAGGTGAAAGAAAGGAACACAAATCTCTTCTTTTAGTGTAAAAAGGGTCAGCTGGATGACTTCCACTGCAGGAGCCGAGATGAGGCTTGACATGAATCAATCAAGCAGGCTCAATTTTACAGTTATAGTGCCTAATGCCTAAACATGAGCGTATGGGTGGAAATTAGCACCCGATTATGAGCATACATGATCTTCCCTTGGAAGACAATAATATTGGCATTAAGCTTCTCAAGAGGGAAGATGCTGCTGGTTTTTAATATGTCTTAAATTATGTCAGGAAAAACACTGGAACATCACACAAAAGCCACAGTCAGTGTATATTGCTATCTCATAGAGCTGGAGATCTTTACAACAATATTGACACAGGAGCAGGCAAGCAAATGTCAGCCAATATAACATATGAAATACTTAACGTAACCAATTTTCAGCTGTCAATCAGCAGGGAATAATGACTGATGCAAGGAATCAATACACCACAATTGAATTCCAGCTCACAAACTTGTTTCGTTCTGTGCTATAAAAGACTGTCAAATGTCACACCCCAAGAGATGCAACAGGATTCCAAAGATTTATTTATTTCAAGCTCTGAAGTCTATTAGCAATAGTGCTCCTTGTGCTATTGGAAAAAGAGCTTTGATGACATTAAATTTTCAGAAATGACAACTCATTGCATCTGGAGCCAATTAATTATACCACTCTATCATATTTCAGCAGTCCTCTATCATTTTACTAATAAGTAATTGCACATAATTATATTTAAACAAATTATTGTGACTTTAAAGCTGTAAATATTTGATTGTAATCTATACAGTATTAGCTGAGTATTTTTAAACAAGTTGTTTTGTACTTTTGATAAAAATAATAATAAAAAAATCACTCTATCCTTAGCTCCATTTCATTCAGGTAGCTTAAATGTATAAATTATTAAAGCTGAGTGATTAAAATTTACTAGAGAAGTGTACAGAGTTGTATATTACCCTGTATACTGCACTGGTTTTTGTTTTTTGTATTTAATAAAGGCAATGGAAGAAAAAAATATTTATTTTTATACTCTACAGTGCTGTAGTCTGATGAAAGGCAAAGGAGATACCAGAAGGAAAGAATGAGAAGATGCAAAGGTGAAGACTGCAGAGTCATAATCTCCAAAGAGTATGTATTGTCTACACGGAAATGCATGGAATATACCCCCCATTGGAACAGAAAAACAAAATGTAGCCATAGGAGGCTGATTTATGTAAATACATAAAGTATTTAAAACATAACAGAACAGTGCACTTGTTTCCATAACATAATCTAGTTTTGGTAATAGATAATTCATTCATTGATTCATTCTTGACTTCTGCCTATTGAGCCTTTCTATGTTTTCCTTCCTGCAATGCTGTCTTATGAAAGGAAAATCTGATGGCAGTAGCCTCTTCCTCCCTGGTTAGTCCCATTGAAGCTAGTGAGGCTCTGTGCACGACTGGGCACCAGGCTGCAGCTGGGTGGTGGAATCTGGCCCACAGTAATTATAAGACTATTAAAATTAGCATATTTTCTTTACCTGAGGCTGAGAGTTAATTAAAATCTGACAGTAGATTGTATACAGAAGATAAACACTACTGTATTTTCTTTCCAGTACATGGATATATAGTAATTCATTTAAGACAGAGAAGCTCATGCTGTTGAATGTGCTTATTAAAAACAGCAAGGAAGGTCAGGGGCAGTGCTTGCTGTATCCTTCATTTGTTCTTCACTGAAAATGATATAACTGAACTGCAAAAGTTGAGATTGAAAAGCCGCTAGCGTGTTGTCTAATTTCAGCCACAGAAGCTGCTGTGCACTCCGTGACTTTATGAGGGAATAAGATTACAGGTCACAAGAGCTTCTTTATTTCCCACCTGTAGCTTCTAACAACATTTTATTAAGGATTTTCCCATCTTCTCTCTCTGACCTACAGGGGACAAAATTCTAACAGCTGTTGCAGGACCCGTACCGAAGCGGCATTAACACAGATTAGCAGTTCTGAAAAGTAGTATCGTTTTATCAGGACTATATTTATGACTGCTAACTAATATTTTTACAGCGCTTGCAAGATAAACACAGCATATCGTTATGTAAACATGAAAAAAGGCATTTAACACAGTTAAACACTTAATGCATCATGCTTGTTTTGTCTAAAGTCACACTAAGCTGCTCTTTGAAGCTTTAGTACACATTTACAAACCAAACACTTATGCATCCCATGTGCTTATATATATATACTGCTGTTGTCTGTATTGCATACGGAGATTATTGATCCCTTATTAATCAAGTAGAGTCTATGTGCATTATTAATATACCCAAGTAGAGGTAGAGCCTCTGCCAAATATTAAGTCAAATTAATACATGCCCAGTGCTCAGCCTTTCCTTTAGCACACAAGTGGAGTTTTGTTTCCACAAGGACTACAAGATTAGGACCTTGCTAATTTATTACAGAAACAATAGTAATCATCTTTAAACATTCTTTATAAGCTAGGTTTCTTTTTTTATGTAAGATCTCATTTATTCACATGGATGTACTGGAGAAAGAGAGAAAGAAAAGGAAGGAAAGAAGACAGTGAAGGAGAAAAAAGAAATCTGTACTATAATGTTATAAATTTCTAAAGTGATTGTCCACTAACTATCCAACAGGAGCCTATCTTCCTATCTTCTACAGACAAAGTAGGTGCCAAGTGTATCTACAGTTAAGTTTTGTAGTGAGCTCTCTATGTGCATTCATGGTGGAAAATCCACACAACTTATGGTCTCAAATCCACACAACTTTCTAAAGTTTAAATTAGTTGTCATGAAGGCTGGGATACATTCTCTTCTGTCATCATCCTAAGCACAGCTGCTAGGTTAATCAAGCTGTATTATAATTGCACTAGAGAGTAGGAGACTCAAAACAATGACATACAGAATATTATAAGGAAGAAGACCAAGATGCCACATATGCCTTCCAATGTTCAACTGGCCTATTTGCCCTCCCCAGAGAGCCATGTTAGCTGACAGAAAAATTAAATATTAGTTGTCACATTACTGAGCCTGATAAAGTGCTAGCAGGGGAAGGTTGATGTGTAGTGCATGGACAAACAGAACTGCATGGTCTGCTGCATGCTATGGTGAGAGTTTTTAGGATGCCACAATAATCACAGCTGAGTTCAGATTTTCAGGTCTTATTTGTGTTCCTGAGTAGACCAGACAGGTTTCAAAAAGTTTGACACCTAGCACAGTGTGGCATTTCAAATATCCACCCATAAATAAATGCCATATGATAGGAGCTGCTCAGGACTTCTGGCAATCTGGCGGTGTGTGTCATTGTGCTGGTCTTTGTAGCCTGAGGGATACAGACAGATGTGACCAATAACCAAACCACAATAAAATAAAACAATTACACATTACTTTAAAATGTGTGATGAGAAATGATTCGTCCTTAGACACCAATTCAGCTCATTACTTTCTGCGCTGCCCCAGAACAGACACCAAGCTTTTGAAAGGCATTTCTCAACAAGAGCATTTGGATGCTGGCAGGCATCACAGCCAGTTGTGCTCACTCCTTTGGACGGGCTCCCCACATCTGTCAGTCGTCAGACTGCCACTGATAGACTGTCTGGGCTGGACGCGCCTTTTACTTACAGTTGCTCGGTCCATCACCTGTAGTTTTGATCTTTAATCCCCCTGAAAATAAATTCAGGACAGAATTCTTCATTACAGGACATTGGCAAAAGCAGAAAGAGCTGTGTTTTGTGGTCCTAATACTCATCCTGGCTTTCCTCCCAAATTCCCATCATTATTTTGAACCTTTTATCTGTTTAAATAAAGGCCCCTGATTTCTGTTGTAGAGTGGAAATAGGATTCCTTTGAAATGACTACTGGGAACTTTTTCAGCATTTTCCCCTAGATCGTTCTGGAAGCACCATGGAAGCAATTACAGCCTTTTTCCATCTGTCAGCTCTAGGGGCTGGCATCACCAGAAAAACTGCAGAAACGTCCTTCCCCCAGCCATAGGTGGGAAGAGGGCCATAATACGAGCATAACTAGAGAGGAACAGGAGGTGGGAGGGAGCGCTACATCTGCCTTTAAGTAGAACAAGCAAAAGGTGAACCAGAACGGTTTCTCCCCAAATATTTATAAGACTCAGGCTTGGGCTATGACTGTTGTTGAAAGCTCAGGCTGGCCCTGGAACAGTTCCCAGAGCTGGAGGTACCTGTGGGAGCCCGGAGCAGTCTCTAGCCTGGTGCATGGACCTGCTGGGCAAACACCAGCATGGGTCTCCCAGGCTATTCAGGTTAGCTCTCAGCACTTTCCTTTTGGGGTTTTGTCATCACCAGCATTGCTGCTTTCATAATATTTTGATGGGACACAAAGTATTCCCTTTGCCACAAAAGCTGGTCCTGCTGCTTTAAGTATGATTTATGGGTACTTCAGAAATGCACATTAATATATTATTATCCTGAAAATTCAGATCCATTTTCAAAGAGATGAAAATATACCACTTCTACAAGAAATCCTTGTTGCCACACCTCTGAAGTCCTTAAACCACTTGAAATACATTGAAGAGTTAGAAAAGTCTCTTGCAAAACATGGGCAAACTGCTCGTGCTGCTGTATAATAATCTGTAACGCCTGCTTTTGCATTAAGATGTTTTGACTAAGTAAAGTAACATAACACCAGTCGAGGTGTCAGTCCAGACTTTTAGACTTTAATAAACATTGTTGATTTTGTGGGATGCGTCAAATTCTTATTGCTATTCATTTCATATACCATTAAGTATTGCTGACTGTACATATGGAATGGAGAGGATGGAAGAAATATAAGAAATATGAACAGGACTTTGGTTTCTTAAGTGCATTTAGTTAAAAAGACACTTGGTTTATATTTTTTCTAATGAAAAATTATGCATCTATGGCTAGAAATTAAGGCTGCTGTACTATGTTCTCATGCTGAAAAATTCCCAACACAACAGCAACAAGTTATGTGAGGTCAGCACGCTAGCACAGATACTTGTATTGTAAAGTAGTAATTATTTTTGTGGCTTTGGGTCCAAGTTTGAAGATTACCTCGGGCTTAATTTCATGTTCTTTACACAAAGATACCTCCCAATGAAGTCATTGTATAAACAGTGTGACATTAAGCCAGTAGGCTATCCTGCAACTAGTTAGCAATTCTTCTACGTGTTTTCAGTACAGATAGATGTTCTTAAAGTACATCTGAATAAAAACAACAACCACGGATTCACAGGCAAGAGCATGCAAATAAAGAGCATTTTCCTCAGAACTGCGGAAGGGTTTGCTTCTGAGTTCTTTGCTATTTCTTTTTAATTTATGTCAGAGGTTTCTCTAGCAGTATATTTTATTTGAAAGAAAACTGTAACAGTAGTTAAAGATAAAAATTACCTGCAAGAAGTTGTATTTTTGTAGCTTTTAGCAGCAAAAGCCACACAATAATAGTTCCAGAGGTGTTACCAAAGAACTGTACCATCAATGACAAAGATCGCTTAGTGACAACATATAATCATATTAAAAAAAATCAATTAGTGCAACCAATCCTTCACCAGAGCTTTAGATGTTATAGTCATAAAAATTGTGTAAGCCCAGCCATTTATTTTAAACATTCAGAAGATAATCCCAATGCTCTTCCTGTTGTATATTTTGCTATAGCAGTTTTTGTATAGGTTTTACATCCTTAAAGGATCACCAGCTTGTTAAAAAGGCACATCTATTCTGTAATGTGTAATACCCACTAAAACCATCTTAATCTATAACACTGCATGGAAACCGTTTCATTCTTCTGGATGACTACAGATCCTAATATAGGTGGATAGCAAATAATCACCTCCTTTACAGGAACTGAATTAACCAACAGGGAATTCTCTGAGCTACAGTCCCTTTGTGGAACATTCTCTTTTTGCATAATGTGAGAAAACACGCAGTATTCCAAACATGCTCATCCTTTAATTACATAAATAGAAAACAAGTACTTTAACTCCCATAGAGAAAGAATCATCCAAACAATTACACAATGTACCGTGTGCAAACCCACCACGTTATATCTTTGCACCCATGCCAAAAAGGTGACATAACAATGTCACTCATTTTCCTACCTTGGTTTAGCAATTTACAGGCTTATGTTGTGAGTTAATTCCTGGCTTCATTCGTGGTCTTAAACTACCTGTGAAAATCACTTGAGGATCTCAAGTGAAACATTAGCATTTTCCATTGGGCTTAGAAGATGCAGATGCAGCTTTAAAAAACATAGTTTATGCTCTTTCCATCTCACTTTTCTTAATAACATGTTCCAAAAATGTATATCCTGATAACTGTATTTTGTAATGTCGGTGGGTACAATAATATGTCCAGATTTATTCCATGGGATCTAAACACTGACACTGGGGAAAGAGCAACGATTGAACATCTTCAGCTAGGCAGTGCTGGGAGATGGGACCCCACGACTAAAGGAACAAAAAACAGAGGAAATTTTCCTTGCCAGACTTGCCTATTCCCAATGATCCCTCCCAGCTCTCTTTCATCCAGACCACGCCAGTAGAGACCATTTGTCTTTCATTTCCATTCTTAGTGACTGAGGAAACAAAGCCAAGACAAAGGCAGTAGTAGCTTATTGCTGGCTTAGTCCATTTTATGGTGGGAATAATTCATTTGTTGGCTGAGCAGAAAGATTATGCAAACTGTAAACCTCCACATACATGAATCCTGACCTGTGGCATAAACCTCTTACATTCCTCAAGCCATCCTCCAGCGTTAAAGAGTAAGTAAATAAGGCATTTACAGTTCTGTCCACCAGCATAGTTTTTTACAACAGTCCATGCCCTTTTTCATGAAGCCAAAAACACATGCACTTGCTCCATTTTACAGACACAATAAGCAATAAAGTAGATTCCATTAAACAGTACCAATAGCTGAAGATCACTTTCCTTTTTATTAGCGATACTAAACTTACCTAAGCAGAAAATATCTAACTCTACAGAGAATCAGAATTTACTTGACACAATGAATGAAGTGAGTACCTTTGCACACTGCTCGGTTTGAGATA
This sequence comes from Anas platyrhynchos, assembly GCF_047663525.1. Lineage (NCBI taxonomy): Eukaryota > Metazoa > Chordata > Aves > Anseriformes > Anatidae > Anas > Anas platyrhynchos. The sequence goes on from NC_092590.1 coordinate 6,930,216, forward strand.
TGAGGGCATGTCCAGGACAGCATTGGGATCATGGCACAGAGTTTTTCCAGGGTAGGACAAACATTTCTCTTGCTAAAGCCCTTGAAAGAAAACCTAAGAAAAAATGTTAAATGATATTAAACAGTGGGCTTATTTCATTGTGAATAAACACTACTGTCATGATCTTCCCTTAGTCTTGTTATTGATAGGGAAAAAACAAACAAACAAATAAACAAAACAAACAAACAAACAATAACAATTGAATGGTTATTATTATGAGAATGATGAAGTTCCTTTTTTTTTTTCTTTTTTTTTTTTTTCTGCCAGTAGACAGGAAAAAGGCATTGGAAGCTTGTGAAATTACACTGTATGTGATTCAGATAAAGAGATGGATTTTTCAAGGTTTGGTTAAACCAGCACCCTGAAAAACCATCTCTGATGATTCCATTGCACATCGAGCAAAAAAAGCAAAGCTACTCTCCAGCTGCTCTCATCTCCTATTCCCTGTCTTCTCATACCAGCTTCACTCTCCACTGGCAGAGATTAGGTGAAAGTGGTTGAAAGAGAGTATCGGAGAAGGCTGACAAATTCTCATACATATAACAAGCTTCTTTTCTTCTGTCTCATTCTCATCTGTAAAATGGTTGTTTTTATACGTGTATGTTGTCCCTGGCACTGTGTAAAGGACCTCCAGGCTAGTAATGAGGTCATGAAGTCTATGATATTAGGCTTTTAATTAAATAAAGAATTCCAGCTTTTTCCCTTCTTAAAATAAACCCATTAGATTGAAAAACAAATAAATAAACAAACAGCTCTGTCTTTAGTTGCTTTCAGAAACATCTGACATGTAACCTGTGACCTTCATGTAAGCTTTCAAGGCACTGCCTAAAGTTTTCACCTGTGATTCACTTACAGGTGTATTCTGTTCACTGAGACAGTTAATTGTATTTTTTTCTTACTGTTCTGACTGCTTTTAGATATGTTTATATTATATATAAAGTACTCTTTAATACATGTTAAAAGCAGTCTCCATCTATCAAAAAAGGAATCACAATTTTCATGGTATTCCATAATACAGATCAGTCAGGCAAAGATAATAAAATACCAAATAGTTTTCCAATAATTGTCATTGATTGGGTATTTAATTATCTAACTTAAAAACAGAAGGTTCTAGGTTTTTGTTTCTTAATTTTAAAATGATTCACTTCAAAGTTATGAAAAATATTTTTCTTGGATCAGATATTGTATTTGCTTTCAGCTTATTATTTAGAGTCTGAGCCTCAGAACCCTGTCAGATATCTTTTATCTAATATATGTATTTTACGTATTTGTTCATACACCGTGCATTGACTCATAGCCACTAAATAGACATTTTTTTTTGTTTCTTTTTTGGATCAAGACTTCTGGGCAATTTTACCTTTCCATTTTTATCCCATTTTCATTACATGCTAAACATTCAAAAGCAAGGTTTCTGTACCTAATCATTGTCTAAAGACTATCTACTCAGACCTTTAAAAACCGGTACGGACCTAACACCAATGGTGGTACATCATCTCTCTGATAACCTGCTTGGAGGTTACCACAAAACCTACAGCTCTGTCTGCAAGTCACCCACATAATATATTAATGTATAAGAATACCTACTTTCCCCCCACACCCCATTTAAACAGTAGGAGCCTTTTAAACAGTAGGAAAGCTCTCTGAAAATCATTGTTTTAAAGGCTTATTTATTTATTTATTTATTTATTTTCAGGTGTAGAAGCAGCATATCTGGGCAGTGACTTGTGCTCTTTGAGCATCTCGCTGCTGCATCGTGGTGGGACTGCGCCTGCAGGCACCCAGCGGCATGGACCACTGAAAGCCACGTGGTTGTTGTTACAGGGGAGACAAAATGCCAAGACCTGGCTTGGCAAAGCTCCTTGAAAGGCATGATGATCTGATTTTAAAGCACTTTACCGAGATTTAAACTTTGATAGCATTCAAAGTTGAATACAACGTATCAGTGTTTTATAGGTACATTAATGTTTTTATATGTGCAAGCATTTATACTGAGAGGTAGAGAAAAGCACAGGACACTGTAGTAAGGTAAGAGAGAACAGACACAGGTATGTGTGGTAGCCTAGCTTTGCACCTATGAGTTTTGCAGTTTATTCATATAGTAGGAAATGAAGCTTTTCTACATCAGTTCTTACTATTACAAAAAGAGAGAAAACAAAAGGAAAAGAAAAAGCCAATACAGACATATTCAGCTGGAAAGCACCACAGTAGGTAAGAGAAACATCACAGGAGTTTTAGTCCATGTTCCAAAAATTTACCTTAGCTGTATAGAGCAAAAACTTGGCAATTTGCACTAATTACATAAGAGGGCTCATAATAAAGAGTATGCAAATATACCTAAAGGGCAAGTTTTCTTTCTTCCTCAACATAATTAGTGGCTTTCCCCAAAATACATATCTGTAGCTGTCTGGCATTAAAAGAATATTCATAGGTAACAAGGTGCAAGAGAACAGTGCATTCCCTGTGGAAAAGGATGTGTAATACAGTGTAACACTAATGGCAGTTGCTGTTACCTGAAACAGTCATTTCACAGTTTTTTTCTTCATCTCTGTTGGAATCATGTGGCATTTACCTACACCAGGAGCCCCCCCTGCCCCGCTGTTTCCAGAAATAGCTATCTTAATAACAAGACATTTCTGTTTTAACCGGTTTTCCTTCCCCAGCTGTTTCCCCAAGGCTGAGGAGATAATATTATCAGCCAGTATGTCATGACTGGTTTTTAATTTGCACAAACATACAGGCAGGTAACAGGCAGGCTGCCAGGAGGACTGTACATCCAATCCCATCAGCAGTGTGAAAACATTCAGATTTAAACGGGGAAAAGCAAATGGGTCTCGAACGCCAGCACATAGCCAGAAGAACCTCCAAATTGAGAGCAGCTCAAAGCCATGTCCACGTCTGAGAAGGCAGGTATAGCTGTGACTATGTCTTTATGTACTTGTTCACATGGCACCATGGCAGAATTTTGGATTTCATTTATTTTTTTTAATTCAAGAATTGCAGCATGTAGAGGATGTCTGACAGAGCCGTGCCTATACATCCCGCTCACACCACGGAGGAAGTACCTGCAGATGAATTTAGTTTAAAGTTGAGAACTTTGTTGTGCCAAATCAATTTGTTTGAATAACGAATCATGTTAAGATACTATTAGAAACCATATATTTCAATATCGATACTTATAAAGTATTTTGTATGGCTTTTTGTTTTAAGTCTCAAACCTGGAAGCTTTCTACCTCTAAAAGTGCCTTCTCTTTCTTTTCCTTGATGGTCTTTATTAGTCTATTCTTAATAAAAATGTGAATGCTTCAAGAATAACTTAATAAAATCAAATTGCAAGGTTAAAATAATACTTTAAAACGTTAAAGTATTAGTGTTCTAGGCTTTTGACCCTCCCAAGCAAATAAACCTGTGTTATAATTGTGGATTAAAAATGAGGAAACGATTAGATGAAGATGAGAAACATCCAAACTGTTAGCTTACTTGAGAAACATTTTTTACAAGGCTTATTCCCTTCACTTCACCATACATCTTACTGTTATCTTTGAAGTTTATTGTGAAGGAAGTTTATTTACACTGTTGTCTTTGAAGCAAATAATTTCCACAGGGACTGCAGACTTTTAACAACAACAAAAAGCCATTTTCATTTTACTTGTTCTGGAATATGCCTTTACAGGAATATGCTACGAGTCTTTATGCAGCAATGCAATGTCTCTGAGCAGCTAACATCTGATTTAGTGCTTAGAAGCACAGAAGATAGGAAAGACAAAGATCCACTGATTTCCAGAAATCCAGCAAAGTCAGAGAATGTTGATCATATGGGACAGACAATTTTCCTTTCTCTGAAGCTGGGCATCATGTACCTGTGTTCATTCTCCGGCTCTGGGTTACTTCCTACTGGATGTTTATTATTATTATTATTATTAATAATAATAATCTGAATCCCCAGAATAACACCTGTATTAATTAATTGTCCTTTATGCAGATGGAACTCAGGGAAGAAACTGCCCCAGCCTGTGCCTTTCCTGAGGTTTGTACTTCCACATCACGCTGGAAAGGGGTGCCCGATGCCGCTCCTTTGCCTTTACATTAAGTGATGAATAAGATCCCTAAAATGAACTTAGCCAGTTATTTTCTAGGAAGTAGATTATGGCTTGAGTAAATTAGAAGTTGTGTGCCAAAATTTCTAAACAGAAGAAAAAAAAAAAAAAAAGAAAAAAAAGAAAAAAAGAAAAAAAAAAAGAAGGTGATTGAACATTCAAAAGAGTACTTTGTACAACAAATAAGTGTCCATTTTCAGGCCCGTTTTAGAGACTTGTCACTGAATACCTGGCCTCTAGCACAGACTCTATGGGGAATATTCCCAACAAGAAGCTGAGAAGGGTGAAAAATTTCAGCTCGTGAAATTCATATAATTAATTATTTTTTGCCTTCATAGTATTTTTCAGTTTTCCTCTTCTAAATCATTTCACATCAGCATTTCACAGGACCTGGAACACTTCTTTTCTACTCTGCCTCACTTTTTGGAAAGCATTCCTCTCCTTCCTTTTGCCTTCATATTGTGTTATTTCTGACCTCTTGCTCATCTTTTATTATTCTCCCGTTCCTAGCTCTATTATTCAAGCTGATATTGCAGCTGTGATTTCTATTTTTTCTTTGCCCTTTTTGGCTTTGCCAGGCATTTCATTAGCAGACTCATGGGGAGCATTTATACTGTCTCTCTGCCATGACAGAGTTCAGTGGGATTTACTAAAACTGATTCCTTGGCTATATCTGCTTCCAGTTACTATTAGAAATCTCTTTCCACTGAAGCGCATCGAGCAGATCAGATTCAGACCCGCTGAAAGCATGCACAAGCACAGAGAGGCACAAGAAGACGTCACTGGAGGTCCAGCTTCTCAGACCACATCCCAGCTTGGCCCACATCATGGCTGTAAAATTCTCCTAAAAAAAAAAAAAAAGTGCATTTTCAGTCTAAACTCAGTTCCTGAAAGCCATAATTATAGGAGCATACTCATGTCTTCTACAGAATAATGGGGGATATCAGAGCTCAGATGTTACGATCAAACAGTGGAGGGCTAAAATCAGCTGAAATAACTCATGGACCTGTTTTTATTTAGAGCTTCTTGGGTCAATGTATTTTTCCACAAGAAAACTAACTTGCTGGTAGAAAGACATGGCAACTACGGCACTGGTGCATTCATCCCTTTTTTGCCCTGTGCCACAGAAGTTCCTACTTCAGCCCTCCCCTCCCGCAGTTCCCTGGCTCCCATGTACCTTCATAACTTTTCTTTTGCTTTTTTTTCCCCCTCCTTCTTCCCCACCCCCTCTGTTGCCTTTTAAGCTTACTGAAAATAATGAACTCCTGTGGCCTTCAACCTCTCTAATGTCTCTGCTTATTTCTGTAAGTTAGTTTTGGCTGTTAGGCTATGTTATAATGTTCCAGCACAGATATTCTTTTTGTGATGACAGTAAATAAGATACACACAGACTTTTCTGTTTATTTTTTCAGCTGTTCATTTATAGTAAATTTTAATAAAAACTGTGAAACAATTTTGTTCCGTGGGGGAGGCTTGACACAAAAGGAGAACAATAATGTGCCAAAAATGCGTTGTTATGATCTTTCAGATGGGTACTGTCACTAGGAGGGGTCTGCACTTCAGTCAGTATGAACATGATAAAGTATGAACAGTACAGCTGCAAACTCCCTTTGGATAATGCTGCAAAACATATGGAAAACGTTTCCTGACTTATGAAAAATAATATTGGGGCAGAATATAGTAAAGGGACTGGGTCAAAAGGGTGCATAAAGCGTTAGCACAAACCTTAAGTGCAATCTTGTAGCCATAAATTCCCTACTAATGAAATGTATATGCAATTCTTACAGCCCCTCCGCGTTTGAAAAATCTATAGTGTTAATAAAGTGACATGGTTAGAAATCTATACGGGACCTTATTTATTCATTATTTATTTCAGGAGATGGCCCTGAATCTAAACACTCCCGTTGGGAAAGTTTGGATTGTGATTTAGGTTCAAATCCTTACTTTTTTTGGCTGGGACCCATTCCTGATCCTGCTTGGTCTGCACACTAGCATGCCACCTCCTTTCATCTGCCTTGCACAAGGCAGGGCCAGCAGACAGCCCCAAACCCCACAGCCGGAGCAGCCCAGGAGTGGTCCCAGGCATCCCCACCAGCTCCTCCAAAGGACTAATGCCTTTTAACAACTATGATTGAATGTCTCTTATGTGGGGTAGCATCCATGAGCAGCAGGATGTAAGCGCTGCTCTGTACTCTAAATTGACTCTGTCACCTTTCTGTGGTTTTTACTTGTTTTATAATCGCTCACTTGATCCTACCAAAAATAAACTAGCACGATCAATGGAATAGGTAGACCATGGGAGCAATGAATATCCACATGATTAAGGGTTTTCAGGCTTAGGTCCTAAATAACCATAATTGCCACTCTATTATCTACAGAGTTAGAGAACAGAGAAAGGTGAAGAAAGAAGTTGTTACTGGGAATTTATGATAAAAAGACTTTCCTCACACAGAAGCAACTATACCCACTTTTTCAGATCGCAATTATTAAATTCCAATAGTTGAATTAAAGCAAGAAAATGTTCCAGGGTAAACTGTAGAAACAAAGAATACTTTTCATCTTAAATTTCCACAGAGTAAAAATTAATCAAAAAGGTAAATTTTTGCCCAAAGAGCTCGGTTTCCAATATGAATGTTGGACCTGGAGGGGCTTCTCCAAAGAGACATTGAAATGTCCAGACTTCTACTTGGGATTACCCTCTGCTAGCAGCAAAGAAACATTAGGAAGAATATATGTCAGCAAGGCTAAATTTTTGTCTTAGACCTGTAGCAGGATGCTATTAGGCTCCTGATCTGCAGGTAAGAAATGATGTGGGATGGTGTGTTAAGTAGCTGATGTGCAGCAGAAATGTAATTGAGGCTGGAGTGGCCATCTTCAGTTGCTTACATCTTCCCTCTGTTACTGATGGTTACCTGTTTCTTAGTCATGCTCCTGTTTCTCAAATTTGTCATAACTGCCTTGCAGAAGTGTGAAAAAGAGCTATAGCAAAGTAAGATAAGGAGGTTGGATATTACCCTTTCAGTCTTTTATTTGGAGGTGGTGAGTGGCAAAATTAAACAAAATGTATTTTCCCTTAAAAGAAAACAAAAATGTTTGCAATTTTCATAATTCATTTATCCTTCTTTACAGCCTTACTAACATAAATATAGCCCCTAAAAAAGAGTATTTGCTGAAGGTGAAAAAGTAAAGCCACTGTTGATTTTAAGATAAATGATTAGCAAAGTCAGCTGAACCTCCAGGAAGGCTCACAATAAGAGTATGATGAACTGAAGTCAAGTGAGACAATTCACCTGAAGCAGGTAAGGATCATGACTGCTTGTATAGTTGCCTATTAAGGTGATTGGTACCTTGTCTTTTTATTAGGTGAGCCTCACATGGATTTCTGATTTCACACTCTCTGAGGTAGTAACCAGAAGCACCTACCCAGCTGTGCCTGCTGAGTGGAGAGCACAGATGACACAGCTACGAAACAGAAAGTGTCACCCAACCCAAGGGTGCCAGGGCCCTGCAACTTCCTCTAATGTGGTCACTACTTGATAGCAACTGAGTGAAAAAAAAAAAAAAAAAAAAAAGGAGAGAAAAGAAAAATGTTTGGTAAAAGAGGCAGTAATCCAAAATTTTGCAATCAAATTGATATAATGTGCCAAGGCCATTCAAAATAATTTCTTACTGCTAGAAGAAAGGGAGCAAAAAGGTAAATTAGTAATATTTTCATTAATATTTATGCATGTTCCTCACAGAGAAAAATGTAGTAGCAAAACCCACCAGAAAATCATGTAGTTTTTGCAAGTGACTAGTGACATAAACACATCCTTTGACACACTGAGGGCTATCGACCATCACAACAGGAAAGGGTCCCTTGAGTACCAACTGGTGAAGAAATGAAGCAGTGTGTTTGCAGGGAATATGGTTACTCTTATCCACCTAACAGCTGTTTGCCTGTTTTCAACACTGACGGCACACGTGCTGGATGTAATGACAGCCTGCTCTGTGATACCTGTGCTCCAGAATATTTGGAGAAGGACCAGCTGCTCGCCATGGCACCCAAGTCCTTTGGAGTCAGCTCACTTCTGTTACGAATCTGACTCTCTCTGGAAGTTATTTGATCTGATTAGCACGCAGGTGCAGGGAGGCCATGATGACAATTGTTTAGCCATTACTCGGAAACTTTAGGAATCCTGGAAAATTTTCCTGAAGAAAACAGGTATGTAAAGATACTAGTAGGAAAAAGAAAGTGCCTTTGTTTCAGCAGAGAAGCAAGTGGAGAAGATAATCTTCGTCATTTAAGTGTGAGTTTATAAATATTTTACAGTTAAAATACATATATTTAACAAAGAAAGGTGTTCAAATTCTGTGCGATATTGACATGATAACTAAATGTGGAATCATATCTCTATAGGTAGCCAACATCATAAACCTGTGTGAATATGAGGTAAGGGAGAAGAGAGATGTTGCACGGATGCAGCCTTTGCCATCTCCATCAGCCAACACTAAAATCTGAACACAACTGAAAAGCCGACGTAAGAGCAGTATCTATTCACTAATAGCAGTGGACATGTTGTGATGTTGGCATGCTCTCTGCAAGACCTGTTGAGCCCATGCTGGGGAAAAGGAGAGGGACAATCTGTTGGCCTGTAACAAATCACCTCACTCTTTTTTTTTTTTTTTTCTTTTTTTTTTCCCCAGATGGGGATTTCATGAGTAACATGGAATATATTAATTAGCTCCTTGTGGTCTGGATTTCAATTAAGGAGATGCAGAAAACCAGGGGCAGCAGCTGCTAGAAGTCAAGCTCCTTTTCCTTAATACGAAAAGAGCAGCCTGGCTCTTACCGGACCACTAGAGCTGTCTCCTACAGTTACAGCACACTCGGAGAGCACCGGAGTTCAAAAGCATTCTGGAGGGTCCTGGTGTTAGGGTGAGGATATTTGAGTCCTTGACTCCAGTCCTTATCCTTTTACAGGACCAAGGATTTCAACTGTAAGCTTCAAATAGCAAGTAAAAATAGCAACTAAAAGCATTCTTTAGGTATTTCATGTTGTCCTTGTTCTTTGTCTGTTACACACCTGCCATGGAAAATGTTGGATATGAAAAGTGCAGCAAGTTTTGACAAATGATTTCTTGTTTAATTAGGGGGATGTATGGATGACATACAATACAAGACAGAAGTCAACAGATTGCTTGTGGGACATCCTCAGAGAATGGGGATGAGCTCCGTAACCCTGTTTTCCTTGTTCTTGTCTGATAGTTCTCAAACTAATGATCTCAGAAAAATAGTTAAATTTCAAATACAGGTGCATGTTTCTTTTTCACAAAGGCATGCCCATCCTCACTGTGCTGAATCCCAAAGTATTTCTATTCTATTTAAAACAAACAAACAAACAAACAACAAAAACGAACAAACAAACAAAAAAGAAAACAACAAACCAAGGCTTAGGACAAATGTCAGTTTTAAAGCTTTATAGTAGAAGCTGGATGAATTTCCTTTCCACAGCGAAATGTTATTATAATTGACATGTAACTTCTACCTGCATTTGCAGGTCCAGCCCCACTCTTTTTGTACATATATACATTATACATGTATATACATTATATCTATATATATAACATGATTTTCTGGTCCATACACTCTTCAAAAAGCAATATGGGGAGGGATACTGGTCTCTTAGCACTTCTGCATTATGATCTACTGACCCTGAAAATAGGGTCAGAAGGAGGTCTCACAGCTAACTGGAAAACTAATCAATATAATTCTACCAAAGGGCTGGTACACACCAAGTAATATAGTCCCCTCCCCCTCACCGAAAGTCTCTGCCTCATTGCAGGGATTATAAACATCACATTTTGATACTCAGGAAAAGAAGAAAAAATATCAACCAAATAAAAAGCTTTGCGCGGCTCAGGATTTCACCAAGCCATATCACGGTTCTCAGATGTTAATTCTGAGCAGTCTGATTGGTTATGTTTTACAGTTTGGGCTTTCATTCCTTAGTAAGAAATTTAGAATTTTGCCTTTGATTTCTTCTACAGTTAAAATCAATGATGAAAAGGTGATTTTCTTCCTCTTCCCCCCCCCCCTCCCCTCTGCAACCCCAATATTACAGTTACACAATGAGAAAAATAAGCTAGTCTGATGCCACGCTAAGAGTCTTACTCACTCTGATTGTGCATAGCCCCGTGCAGCCCGGAGGAATGCCATCATAGACCAGGGCTGCATTTGATTCTGATCAGGTACTTTTACTGAGAAAGAGAGCAAGACAAAGGGTAAAAGGTCACTGGTGACTAATTTTCTGAAAACCAGCAGCTTGTGTAAGTAATAGAACATTTATTGTATTTCTCTGTCATCCCAGCAATGAGCTAGAAAATCCATAAGAATTCCCAGCACTAGCCTTTATTAAAGTATAGCCCTGGATTAGTTTAATGTCCAATTTAAAGTCACTGCTTGCACCTACTTTGCTTACTTTTCTTAAAGAGAGCCATTTTCCCCCAGTTACTTCCCAATTTACGTTGCCAAGAATATCTTTTCCCTTAATATAAACTAGGGTTTCATTTATTTTACACACACATATATATATATAAATGTTGAGAAAAGAGCACTTGAGTGCTGCATTCTTACATTAGAGACTTATTTTCTCCACACTGAAATATTAAAGCATAATCGGAGCTGGGCAAATACAGCAAAATCCAAGAACAGCCTTTCAGAAAGCAACAGCACAGGAATCACAAACTCCCTTTACAATGTTTGCACCCCTTCCTCTTGCTCTGGGTAAACATTCATGTGGTTTCAAAATATTATTTCTCTGAAAGGATGTTCATAGCACTTAACTCTGTTGTGGACAAGACAGAAAATGTTAACCAAAAGAGTTCCTGAGGCCCATACCCAAGCCACAGGTCTAAGGCTAATTAGTTTGAAAAGAAGCTAAAAATGCCCCTTCTCCAACAGGAAGCCCCCAAGAGCTCGTGACTATTATGTTCATTGTCCATAATGATTTGAGTGGAGACCCTGAGTGGCTTGGTAGTGCTGGAGATGGCAATCAGTGCTTTCAGTCAATACAGTTGACAGCTGTAAACACTGTTATTGGACCTTCAATGAGATCCTTGATACATGTTAACCCCATAAAATGTAATTACCCTCCAGACTAGACTAGAACAGCAGAATATAAACACTGTTTTGTGTTGAGTGAGCTCTCCCTTCCAGAGGATTTCATTAGGGAAATTGTCTTTTGCTGGCTCATATTACACTAAACCCACACCTAGATTAGCTTTCTGGTGGCAATAGTGCAGCTTTGCATCACCTGAATCATATGTACCCTTCCAGCATGCCTCTATATGAATTATGCCTGAGCAGAAGTTGCTTTATCTGTACCGGACACCTTCAGAAAGTCCTTCAGAAACATGCCTACAGTTCTCTTCTGTCTGCAACACTGACTGCTCTTTGAGCAATTCTGAGCTGCTTGGCAAAAGCCATAGCAGTGGGGAAAGCTTCCACCATCCAAAATGCACTCACTGCAAGTTCGGAAATGCCTCTCCTCTCACAAGCATGTCTGCAAGGCCAGCTTTGAGAGCACAGTCTTTGCATAGTGCTCAGAGTGGCAGTCTCCTCCACACGTGTCGGCTTGCTCTTTTCTCTGCAGATGGCTGGAGGACTTTCTCATCATGAGAACGGTGTAGATGGTAAGAGCTCTCGGGAGAGAGGCTCTGCCATGGCTCTTGGTCTTCCACATGAGACATTTCCAGCCTGTCCCCTTCAGTCAAATCCCTCAGGTTTTTCATCCTGACAGGTGTTATCAGAGTGGTCAGCACTGGAGAAGACACACTATTCTTCACTACGCCTGCTATCAATTTTGATTTGTTCTTGTGCTCAGGAATCTTGGGAGGGAGGGGAGGACAAGAGTCTAAGTGAGTACCACTGGCTCTACAGGACGTGTTCTGTTTTACTTTCCAACAGCTTTCTTCCTTCATTGGCAAGTATTTGCTTTTTGAAGCTGTAGACCTTCATTGCAGATTTCCTGCACCTGATTTCACTTCTTACTTGTGCCTCAGTTGCCAGGGACCATGGGGCATATTTTAATGGAAAATGGAAAACAAACAAACAAACAAAACAAGCAAACAAACAAACAAATACAGAGAGAGAAAGAGAGAGAGAGAGAAGGAGAAAGGGAGGCAGGGAGAAATAGAACAAAATTATCTTCAGAGAATTTAAATTTGAGGTCTAAATTCCCTGTCATGTCCAGCTCATGCTTATGACATCACAACCAGGAATCGTGGCAGGAAAAGACAAGTATTTAATACTGAAGTTTTCATGCACAGCCAAAGTTAATGAGATAGGATTTGTATTTTACACTTATTAGCTACAGCTAATGTAAACTTTCAAACACATCTGAAAGCATATGTTGTGATTCACAGATATAAATATAAATATAAATATAAATATATATTTATTATATATATTATATGTATATATATATATATTTTTTTTTCAGGCAGCACAACTGTGAAATAGTATTTAAAGAAATTGTTCATGCTTGCATACAAGCCAGTTACTTGATGGATGTATCACACACTTTAAATCAACACGGATGATACTATTAAAATTGAAGTCACAGCTCTTTAGCTGCTGCTTTTCCAATTTAGTTATTTATAGGAGAAGAATAAATATGTCTGGTTGAATCTTGTAGTTAGAGCTAAAAAAAGCACAAGAAGAGGTATAATACACAGATAGGCAGATGACTGATTCAGTGTAGTCTGTACATCAGTGACAATGATTCTGTGCCTGAGAGTGGATTTCAGGTGGAAAAAAGAAGCAGAAATAGTGGAGGTTTGTAAGATAAAGTAAGCCATACTTTTTTAGAAGTGCTGAACATCAATAGTTCTAATTCACATCAAAATATAAGATCATTACCTTTATAAGAAAAAAAAAAAATAAAACCTGTTCAGCAGTTTTTGAAAGTTGAGACTTTTAATGTTAAATCATTCTAGTTATCTAAAAATAGGTCTTAATTAACTTTGGAAAATTGTGGCCAAGTTCTCTGGAGGTAGGACTGAATAGTGTTTTTCATATCCCTGCATGAAAACCTTTTTCATTTTCAGCAGAGGAAGTCCCATCAGAGAACACACTGTAAAAGAGACAACTTGCTCTCCAAACACCGATAGAAGCCCATCACTTGTTTGGGACAAAACCCAGGGAAACTGAACTTGCCAACACCGTGATTTCAGAAAAGAGGAAATTCCTAATAAAACAAAACAAAGCAAAACAAAACAAAACAAAACAAAGCTTTCAGGTCTGTGTTTGATGCTGTATATGAATAACAAAATGCAATTGCTTTGCATTTAATTTTGTTTATGATATCTCCCAGGCCAAGAGACAGCAAAGTGCAGTAGTTACTTCCCCATCCTGCTCCTTCAAATCTCCCTTGTGCACAGCACTACTATCCAAGGAGTGGGTAAGGCTGAGAATGTGTCCAGGTGCTAAATGGCAGTAAAATTTACTGAGACAGGAACCCCAGGAGACTTTACCAGTTGGTTGCAATTATCAAGGTTCAAAACCCAAGTTAAAGGAAGTAAGATGGTACGGAACTGAGCAGGAGGCAGCGATAAAGTAATATGGGTTTGAAAGGAGACAGAAACCTAAGTAGAAATGGGAGTATTCAAGTACTGGATATAATCTGGGGCATATTAAGTGGAAGAAATAAATCAAGCAATAGCTTTGAGCACATGGTATAGAGCTGTGCTTTCTTTTATAATTTGTGAAATGATAGCAATTTTTGACAGAGTTTTTAAGAATCAGTTGGACACAGGCTGGAGACAAAGAGGTAAATCTGCAAACCCACACCACTGACAATCTGGAAAACCTGACAGAAGTACTCTTACAACAGCATAAGGCCTAGGTTTAAGCAGCTTCAGGCCAATACAGTGCATCCAGAGATTACAAAAGCATTAAGTATGACAGTTCCAGTTAAATGTTAGCTACAAGCAAACAGTACTTTTTCATGGAAAATATATTGGTGAAAAATGACAAACAATGTTAAAAATAATAAGAGAGATGAAAATAATGTAAACAACATGATCATGTTTAAAACATGACAGAGTTTGAAAGGTGTATGGAATAGCAGTTAAGTATATGTGAAATCATAGAGAAAAGAAAAAAAAAAAGGGAAAATGTAATTAGAGCTAACATGAGAACACATCCTTTAAGTGTAATAAATGAAAAGACTATTGCTCCAGTCATGGAGATTATTTGTGTTTATGCCCCCAGCCATGCAAAGCAGCTTGGAGTAGCGAGATCTTAAACAATAAAACTGAAATCCTGAATCCACTGAACAAAATTTCCAGTGATGTCTTGGGGCAGGGGGAGAGAGGAAAAAAAGGTACATTTTTCAATTTTCAATTAAACTCCCCCCCCCACCCCCGAGGGAAGGGGAAAGTGTCAAAATCTTTTTATTATGTAAAAACAATTCTGAATTAAATTATTGGTCAAAGCCGGTAGAAAGAACAGTCAATAACCCAACTCTTGGGTCATACATACAGATGGTTTTAGCCCCAACTTCCCTCTATAGTGGTGATCATCTTTGTATATGTATTTATTTGACCAGGAAAAAAAAAAAAAAAAAAGGCTGATTATATTATCTAGAGATTTTTTGCTATTTATTTGGAATGGGACGAAGGCAGAAACTTGGTCCCAGATCCCATAAAACCCACAGATCTCCAGCTAGCACTCTAACCACTAAATTATTGATTTTACTGAATTAGCCTGCATATATTGAATTAACCTTACACACATATTCATTCTCTGTCTGAAACATCTCACATCATACTCATAAACAGGATATTTTTATAGTTCTCAGTTTTCTTCTAAGAAAAAAAATCTAGTCAGTTTGCTTCTCAACACCATAAAAAGTTGTAAATAAAAGTACAAACACTACAAGAATAGACACACGTTAATAAGCATGGATTTTTTCCCAGGTATTTTAGAAGCAAGAGGTCACCAAGAAGATCATGAGGCCCCTTATGGCTGATGACAAGACTAATTTGTTGACAGAAGATTTAGCATTACTTAAGAATTATATGAATTCTTTTTATCAAAGGGAAGAATGGCTGATAGATACCAGAAACAGATTTATTTCCCTAAGGAGGAAGAAGAAATACTGAAGGAAATCAATATCAGGTCAGAACAGGTGATTGAGAAATTTGAATGTTCTATTTGCAGGGGAGGGAAAAAAAGTTTCGTATGGCTTTTTTTTTTTTTTTTTCCCCTCAAGAAGACTACAGTTGTGCTCTTAGCACTCGTATAATTTGAAAAATGGAAAATCAAAGGTAGAGAAATTCTGAAGGATTCAAATGAATTATTTTACATCAGGAACATCTCCAAGTAAGTGATATTTCAAAATGATTTGTTAAGGCATAATGAAGAGGAGATTATATTTTTCATTTCTTTTTTTTTTTTTTTTTTATTCACTTCTTCCTAATCTAAAGAAAACAAACCAAGATTTGAAGGTGGAAAACTTCACAGCAAGGAAGTTCTTGGGCTTCTTCTGAACCTATCAAGAACCAGACTTTATCAGCTCAGGGAGAAGCAGACACAGTCCTTGCTAACAAGCAAGCTGGAGGCAGTGGGAGTCTTGTCCTCAGAGCTGATTAGTATATCTTGCTGTTCATTTGGAAATCAAGCTCCTACATCATTCTCATAAGCATTTTCTTGCTCTAGTTCCTTCCCCTTCCCTCCAACAATCTCCCTCAAAGTAATCACACGCTTTGTGTACACAGAGCAGAGAGGAGGTTGACATTATTGCAGAAAACAGAAAAGGAGAAAAATAAGCTCCTTCTTATATAAACTTCTGAGGCAACCAGAAAGATTAGGAGTATTAGTCCTCCCCAAAAGTAGAGCATGATTGATAGTGTCTGGTTACAGCTTGACTGTTCTGCTCGAAACAGAGCCATACTTCCCAAAACCACCACTGTTTTACATGCCCCTTTGCATGAGTATTCAGAACAAGGTAACTTCTTCACAAGTTTTGAGCACTCCCCATCTGACTTCTCAGAGCTCACTGCTGCTGAAACCTTAAACATGGCCATGAGGAACTGAGACCTTTAAAAACAAATACCTGGTTTTGGCATAGCTTTCACACAGAAGCTGTCCTTAGAGCATACTTTAGGAAACATCCACAGACTTCAGTTAAGAGGCAGCATTTGGGCTATCCCTGGGCAGCAGACAAGCCTCTTATGACAATATTACTCCAGTTACCTGGTCTGAGGGCTCAGCTGGAGCATGACGTGGCTCTCTTTCTTCCAGTCTATTCGCCTGGTTTTCTTCCCATGGAAAGGGGGGAGGGAAAAGCCACACTTTCCATCAGAGCCTTGTCCAAACAGGGAGCTGGAGGCTGGTCAAGGGGCACATCTGGAACAGGGTGGCCCTTGGAGGTCCCAGGGTACAGCCAGACTGTGTCAAAGAGGAAATGTCAGAGCACATCGATCAGACAAAGTGCAGTTTTGTTTCCCCCCCACATGCTGCTTTGTAGATTTATAACTTCACAAACAATCCTAATAAAAACAGGAATTATTTCCACAGTAAATTGCTCCTCAGCATGAATAAGACAACTGGAATCAGGTTAAGTTACCTAATACCAGCTGATGTTTCTTCCAGCATTTGGGAAAAAATTAAGATGAAATACATAAGCATCAAGTATGACTATAATAATCTATAATTATAATGAGCTGTTGGAGAAAGATGGAGAGTATCAAAGTGAATTTCTTCAAGTGTTTCACATAAATTTGGTTATATTGAGCAAAGACCTACTCTGCGATCAACAAAATGAGTTAAGGAGTAAAAATCATAGAACATTATAGAAATAACAGTTCACTGAGAAAATAATGCACAGGCCTTAAACGCACATTTTGCCATCTGAATTTTTTTCAGACAGCGGAAGATATGATGCAGACTTCAATAAATCCACACTGCGGTTACAAAATACTACCAACATTTTCACTTCGAGTTCCAAAGAGCTTAAATGAAGAGAGGTGCATCAAGCCTACTGCATCAGAATTACTTCAGAGCCAAAGCCTCAGGTGTTAAAAGGCATCTCTGCTTCATAGGCTACAGGGGAGCAAGTCTCAGGGCAGCCACTCTCCCACTACAACACAAATGTTTTTTCCAAGCTGGGCCGATTATTTAAGGCCCCAGACAAGGCCTCACAGCCATTTCACCAAGCCTACTTATCCCATATAAATATATATATCGAGTACCTATATCAAATATTGCTCTTTAAAAGGAAACCCTCCTCTGACTCCAGCTGTTCCTACTGATTTGAAATTACATTTTTCTCTGTATTTTTCATGTAGTAACTAAATGACAGTCACACAAATCCTAAGTAGTGCCTTTCACATCACACGATTTCTTAGTTAAACAACAATCACTGCTTAGTTCATGTTTTGTCTGTTCTCCATGGCAAGCTGACATCTTACCGAATCAGAATATAAATAATTTTAGTCCTCAGCTGTTTTGACCAAAGAGTTCTATGAAGAAGATTATGAGAAAATGATCAGCACTCACTCATTCTTATCTAGTTTGGGCGTTCTTATTTGGTTCAGACTCTTCAAATTCAGTACCGGTCAAAATGCAATTTCTCTATCTTTCCTTAAAAATTAAAAGAAGAAAAAAAAAAAAAAAGGAAAATTGAAAAAAAAATCTTAACTAAGGAAATTCTGTCTGTGAAATGTCAAACGTATAAGAGCACCTGGAGATTTAAGGGTAGCCTAAATGAGAGTGTCAGAGTAGAGCAGATGTTGCAATCCCTGCTGGGTCTGCTGTAATTCCCTATTTTGCATTAAGTTACCTCTGGACGAGGGGACACCTTACCCCAGGAGTGCTTTCTGCTATACCCAAAGAAAGTCTGCAAGCCCAAGCAAAGAAGAGGAAGGCATCTCTTCTTATCTTTTGGAAGCCTCTAGTACTTTGTCAGGTTCCTTCCCATAAAGACTCACACTGACTGAAAGTGCCTAGTCATTGCAGATGATCCCAGGATGAAAGGGGAAGGATGCTTCTCCTTTTTTAATCCATGCAAGACTTCAAACAACCTGGCTCTTGGATGTTGTAATGAACGTAGATGATCTTCCTGATTTGTATGGGGAGGATGCATCGCCTATGCTAGTAAACACCTAAATGAGGCAAGAGTGCCAAGATATGAAAATGGTTTAAAGTCTGTTTTGTGTCTGCTGTATTTAAGAACAATGTAGCTTAAGGCTTGCATTAATGTTACTCCATTATAATGCCATCTTGTATTTTCACTCCCCTCCAATTTCCTTGAACAGTATTAATGGCTAAGAGGCACTTCACATCATTTAGTCCCAATTTTGTTGCTAACACAGATCATATTGGCTGAAATTGGAAGTTCATGAATCATTAGCAATGTCAATTTTTCTAACTAGAAAGCTATTAACAACACTAGAATCTGTATTTTTTTCTCACTGTCAACACTGCTTGTAGGTTGTATCCTTTTAGATCTCAGCTGCAAGTCTCAGCCAGCACTGAAGTGTTACTAAGCATCTAGGACATTATGACTGGGTCATGCCTCACTCTTAGTCATCCCTTAGACTGTTTCCTAAGGACTGATCTGTCCTTAATATAACAAACATTTCAATGTTGCTGTAATTCCTATCACATAATGGCCTTAATGCTATAACCCCAACATCTCATCTCATTTCATCTCCACACTTGTCTTTCACAAGCATTAGCAGTATCTCCCTAAAGATAAGGTCCCTGAAGATAATTAGCAACCAGTGCAGATATACCATCATTAAATGGATGTGAGGAGGGCTCTGAGAGGGCTGCCAACAGCACCTATGTCCCTTCCTCTTTAAGATGCATAACCGTCACTGCATTTACTGTTTCTCACTGCTAATATTCAGCCTTTAGCTAGATGTGCTCATACATATATATATATATATATATAGACGCTTAAGCACAAGGACGGTTATCTATTTAGTAAACTTACCAGGACTATAACTCATTTCTTGTTTTGCTTCTGGAGTTTTGTTTCAAACATGATTTTTAGTCTAGATGAATAAAAAACTTTGTTTTCTCTTACAGCTAGGCTGAGTTGGCCCCATACCTCCTTGGGAGTCCACAAGCAAGGAGTGCAGATTCCCCTGACAACACTTTCCAGCAGGACAACTTTAGAGAGTCCAGATGCTGGAGAGTGTTTCCCAAAGACCTGTAAGGGCCCAGCTGGAGGTTTAAAGGACTGCCAACTGCTGAGCCCTGTGGAAGAGTTCCCCTCAACAGGAATGAAATTTCCCCTCAAGGAACAGAGGGCTGAAAGAAGTTTCACACAAACACAGCAGTTCCTTGTAAGCTGCTCCAATCTAATAATGTCATCTTTCACCTTCAATATGTTGCCCACTCAGTTGTTCGAAGTGATAAGTAGATGAGTGGGGCTGTGGATAAAATATTCACACCCAGTTTTCTCCACTTTCTGGCACCACCAGAAAACACACGGGATCGCTTTTGTTGGTTAATTCCTTTTGGCGACACTCACTCCTTCAAAGTGCCCCTCAGCCACTAAAGTCATATACGGTTACATTCTGCGGTAGGAGAGCTTTCTGTTTTTTAATGTCCCATACTATCCTTTGGGAAATCCCTGTAAAGTAGGTACTTAACCAGGTACGTGTCTCATAACAGCCTGAAGAAAATATAGCTCTAAAATCACACCTTAGCACGCACTGCCATGCTTGGACTACCCCCCAAAAGAGTCTCCATACAACAGACAAGCTGGCAAGCTTTTAGGATGATTGTGGGTCTTTTTCCTTCCACTGCCTCAGGTTCCCTTTCTATAGGATAAAGATAACACTGCTATCCCACTCTGTGTGACCTTTTGAGAATCATAGTGGGCGAGGCGGGAAGCACATTTTCACAGAGAAGTGAGTCTCTATGAAATAAGTGCACTGCTGGAGAGCGAGGGGGAAGGAGTGGGGTTTGTTATGCCTCCTTCCACTTCTCCCTGCTGCCAACTGAAACAGAAACAGCAGGAGGGGGAAAGTTAATGCCGAGAAAGAGTTTGCACACACTCAGTTTTGGAAAGCATCCATTCCTTTCCTCTTCAGCTTCAAGCCCCCTGGGCCAACCCCTTCCTGGCTAGGTTTAAACAAAGCGACCCGTGAAAACCCAGGGTGCAGTCCTGGCGTGGGTTATGCTGCCTTCACCCAGGAGGCACTAGCAGTCAAGTGTTTTCTGTGAAGTTTTGTAGTGCGAGGCTAGCTCCTGTGAAATGAAAGCAAACACCTGCTATTCATACGCCTGACATCAAACATTGACTCCTCAGCCCCTCTGTCACCTAAGAACAGATGAATCCAAACACTCTGTTTCTTACACACAAATAGTGGTGGTGTAAAATGTGAGATACAAAAAGTCCTGTAAAGACTCCAGACCTGCCTTGCCCTTACTACATTGTTTAGGAGATGGAGCTCAGATTGCCTGCTCATTTCCTTTTGGACTGGAGGTATTTTTCATAGCATAGAAAATTGTGAAGCACTCTGAAGGGCTGTTTTATTTAATCTTTCTTAATGTTAATGCTCTGTTTACATTTTGTTGGTGGTGGGGATTTTTTGTTGTATGTGCTCAGGCTAGAACATCTCTGCTGAACACATACTCTAGACTCTTAACAGGTATCAGTAACAGCACTTCTGCTATATATTCCTGGGAGCTGGCAGGAGGAATTTATTAATGGGAGCACCTTATTCTAGGAAAGATAGGAGTGCTGGAGAAACTGCCAGGCATGAATCCCACCAGCACATTCAGTGAAGAGAGGGGAGCATGCAAATAGCAGCTGACTCATTTTGCTGGGTGGCACAAGTGGCATGCCCTGCAACTCACCTTCTGCTTGTTCTTGCTGTGGTCATGCATGTCACACCCACCTCTGCTCCCCAGCAGCTCTCCCTGTGCAGTGTTTTGACTGCTCTGAGTAGCCCATAAGATAGGGTTGGGGAAAAAATTAAAGGCAGTGCAAGTGGCAGGCAGCTGGGATGGAGAGTTCTGTCACCTTCTGGAGGTAAGAAGGTCACCATGAAATATATCATAACCCTGGGTATCTTATGAATTTGGTTCAGTCCCTGAGGTAGCAGAGGATTCATGGGGTTCTCTTTTGAAGGAAATGTTTATCCCTGATTATAATGCATGAATTACTTTATGGGTCCAAAACCCCCAAGGGTGCATCTTACAGTCATATAATGTTTCAATTGGCTTCTCAGATTCACAATAGCTGATAGATGTGTAAAATCCCAAGTAGGAAGAAACTCCCTTGTGAATCCAAATGTGCAGATACTGCAAAGCAAAAATTATCTCTGCTAATGTTGCCATTAACTTATACTCAAAATATTCCCCTGAAGACTTTTTTTTTTTTTTTTTCTTACTGGCTCCCATATGTTTGTGGAGATTACACCTACTTTTAACTAATTCAGGCCTGCTTTGATAACTCACTTCACATGAACATGGACGATGTGAAGTGCCATGCTTTCTGGAAAACTGAAAGACATCAATGGATTCTTAATCCAAAGGCCCTGAAAAGAAAAAAACTAAAACACAAGTGGTCTGTGGGTTGGATACAAGGGAATTGCCTAATGTAAATTTTGGTGTTTGTTTCAACAAAAATATTTGACATCTAAATGGGTATTTATGCAGAATTATACTTTGAATAAATTAGTCTGAAATAATGAAAACACTATTCCACTACTTCAGTCAGCAAAGCATAAGTGGCATAGCTGAACTTCTGCCATTAGAATAGAGACAGCTGTTTCTTGTTGGCCACTTCGTGGTTGGTCAGGTTCAGTGAGAAAAATAAATGCTAATGTGTGAGCTGCTAAAGACATAAGCCTATAAAGCTCTTTCCTTGATTATCAAAGGAAGAAATTCTTGACTCAGAGGGTGGTGAGGCACTGGAACAGGTTGCTCAGAGCTGTGGATGCCCCATCTCTGGAGGTGTTCAAGACCAGGTTGGATGGGGCTTTGGGCAAACCCCTGCACATGGTGTCCCTGCAAATGGCAGGGGTTTGGGGCTAGCTGACAACCAAGTTCTGTTCCAACCCAAACCATTCTATAATTCTATGGTTATTACAAAAAACAAGAATGCACACAGAAATCTTACAAGAAAAACAGGAAACTCAAACCATTTTGAAATGCATCGCTTTGGTGGGCTAGTCCTTGGTAAAGAGGGGTCTTTTAAAAGGATGTTTTGAAAGCAGCTCTTGGATAGCTGTTGCTCTAGCCTGTCAGTCACGTAGCCCAGTCCTCCCCATCACACGTCCTTGTGGTCCTGTTCTCTGGTGACGCAGACAGTGTCAGCGCTGTGAACTCCTGACCACAGGAACAAAGCTGATCACTTGGGGACTGTCTTCACGCTCTGTTTGCACAGCATGGAACTTATTTCACACCACCTCTCTTATTCAGGTTTGCAGGGAGGTTTCCCTCCCCAGGGCCTGAGTAGCACTACTGTGACACTGGCTTCAATAAGTAACTTTTTATTGTGTCTAATCATGTGCAAATGTGTTAAAATTGGTAGTTTTTAGCAAACAGTTATGGAACATATTACCGTAAGGCATTTGTTCATGGCGTGACAATGATTGGCCCCATGCCACTTAAATGTTTTATTTAATAATGTGGGAATTTCAGTATGTTTTCCTTTCATTATTTTTAACTTGAAAACAGAAACAGAAAGCCCCTTCTTTAAAGTTAGAACTTTACCGCCTAGAGTCTGTCAAAAGCAATATAAGCATCTGGATTTTAAAAAGGGAGCTTTTGCAGGATGTTAATTTAATATACTGGCATATTTCATGCATACTTTTTATATTTTGTATGCTTGAAGCTATCTCTGTAGTGACCACCCAGGAACAACAGACTTTTCAAAATTCAAAACTTACGAGTTAAAGATGATGTTCATGTAACATTGGGAATTTCAGGTAGCGTGTGTCAAACTTGGAAATCAAATGCTCCGCATAACATTTCAGCTGTTCTCTGCAATCCATTTATATAAGCTACCAGGTGAAATAAAAGGGTTTACGTTACAAACAATCTGAACTTTAGCTCCCAGAGGATTACGCATCCAAAATGATTCCAGTTTTAATAAGGTATACTATGAATTGAAATATTCTCAGTCTTATATTAGTATGAATTTTGGAAGGTAACACATCTCAAGCTCACACTTTTTTGGTTCAGATGCAACATTAAGACATTGCAATGTACATCATGTGAGAGGAATTAAGGACCAAGGTCACTCATATGGGTCACTGTTCTAAATTGGGAGTTCCATTAGAATAAGTTAAAAAAAAAAAAAAGTATTTCCGCAGTTTCATGAAAAACTTCTGCATAGATCTTTTCCAGCAGCGTCTACTGGATCTGGTTATGGTTTTGAAAAAAGAGCTCCTCACTTATTGTAAATGCTGTGTGTACCAATTGCTGGCTTTCTTAAGCATTTCAAGAAAAAACATTTCTTTAGAAACATAGTCTAAAAATACAATGCATCCTACATGAAACAGTTTTGTTTGTGCAAGTGGTTTGCTCATACTTTTCTGTAAATCAAGTTTGGAAGCAGAAAGGAATAAGTGAAAACAAGACAAAACAAAACAAGAAAATTGACATGTTTTCTTTTCGGTTGGACCATTTGATTTCAGAATTCAAACAATATTTCGTATTTTGCCTGTTTACAGCTATTCTGTGGGCTTACTTACATAGTAATATGTTGAAGTTCCAATTTTATATAATAGGGATGACAAACTCATCCCATCATTCTCCTACTAATCTCCCTGCAAGAGACAGTTAGAGAGAAAAATGTGAACATATTGACAAATACTTGTAAGTACAGCTGCCCTGAGTTTTAAAGTGAATTTGAATGATGAATACCATACACTAGAAAACCCCAAAATCTAAATTACAAGATAAATAAGGAGAAGAAGAAATGGATATTTAGTAGGTATGGAGCTAGAGTGAGCTCCAGAGCTGCATTTCCTACTTCAGCATTGGCAAAGACTTTTTGTAGATCTTCGTTTGGATGCTACTATTAGGCCTTACTATTGCCTATAATTGTCTAAGCATTTAGCATCTCATTTATTAAATTACTTTCTTGTTTAAATACTATCATCATCCTATCCATTCTCCTAAAAAAAAAAAAAAAAAAAAAAAGCTGTAATGCAAATACTCTACTCTTTGAAGGGTGAAGGAAAAAACACCATTTATGAGGAAACAATTGAATAATTGGACTTGCTGCCTATACTACAGGTTTACAAACCTTTTTACCTGACAACTAGAAAATATGCCAGCTCCACCACAATGGTTTCTGAATTGAAAAAAATCTTCTTCAAGGATCTTTTACTTTCAGCCATGGAAGCTTTATCTAGATATCTGGAGAAACTAGGAGTATTAACTAGGAGTATTTGCGAAGTTGGAGAATCAGGAAATGGAAGGGTTACTTTTTACTTCTTTTTTTTTTTTTTTTTTTTTTTGTTTCATGTTTTAAACCCAATTTGAACTCAGGCAGCGAGATTCATCCCACTTGAAATAACACAGTTGAAATAATTGTGCTTACTCAGAGCCGCTACGGGTGCTGACGGCCACAATTCAAACTACCTAATGACTGCGGTGGGCAGATTACCAGAGGGAGGACTACTCACTGTTTGTGTCAGAGTGACTCCTTGACCCTTTGTGGAGCACCTGAACAGCCCTGGATATTTTCTGCTCAATCAGCCAGTAAAAGAGGACAAATGGAATTATCTTAAATTAATTACAATCACCGTCAGTACGTTAATGGACCTGATCAAATTAGAGAAAAAAAAAAAAAAGTGCACTTATTTCACCTTTCTAAAGACTTACTTGTGGGACCCTGGAGAAAATTATGTAACATGTAGATTGTTTTAAAGAAAAAACACAATTATGTTATAAAATAAATATTGGCAGCAAACCACTAAACTGGATGTATTCAAACTCCTTCTCAGCAAAGGCTACATTAACAAGCTGCCAGGAGCCTGACAGCTGCATCTGATTTTCATAAAGTGGAGCAGATTGCTTCAGCTGCCCCCAGTAGGAAGGTGAGGCCTGCGGTGCACCCTTGAGAGAAGGACTGCTAATGCCCCAACCATGCCATGCAGGACAAGGTGGAGCAACTCACGCTGTGTCCTACAGTCAGCCAGGCCCCTCTTGCACAGGGCAGCATGCGGGCCTTTTCCTCTTCCCATCCCACTAATTTGGGAATGAGGCTGTGACAAAAATTGGAGTACTTAGGTGTTTTCCTAACCCATCTGTACTCAATGGATAAAATAGAACAGGATGGAAAGCAATTATTGCTCATTGCCAGCACTTTTGGTGCTCTCAGAATAAGAACAGCTTCTCTAGATGCTAATAGGTCTGGTAGGTATCGGTTTCAAAAGTCCACACAACTCAGGCGCGTAAAAGGGCAAAAGTTTAGGCAAGCGGAACCGCAGCGCACATCTTTCAGGGGATTTATTTTTCATCCAAGTCTACAAAATATTATTTATGATTCCACAACCGCCACCAGTTGCTGATGATGTCACACTTGGCGTTTTACATCTTTTCTGCCACCTCAATTTCAACTCCAAGGAATCCTACACTGCAGTGAAAGGCAGGAAAATGTCAAAAAGCATGTGCTATAACTTATCATGCCCCAAACACGCTGAGAATACAGACACTATGTAATGCCTGATAAAGTGCTTTCGCATCGGGATATCAACAGCTTTTCCTTTGTCAGTAGTGCTAAATGAATTGGAAGATTGCTGCGCCACAGCTTCTCAGTCAGAAGAGCTGTCAGCAGCTTTGCAATGGCCATCTGGGGAAAACAAACGCTTGGCCCAAAGCAAGATGACGTAACAGGCAAGGAGCACTGGCAGGGACATGGTGGATTATATTAAAAACCTCTCTTATTTGTTAGCTAGCTGCAGATGACAGCATTGGAGTGCACAATAAAATGCTTTTATGATGCTCTCTAAATCCCTTGGGTTCACCACACTTGTGTACATCTTGAGCTCATCTATTGGCCAGGAATGAAACAGAAGTCAGTTATATTTCAGTCAAGATTATAATTGTTATTTATGGATAACTCAAATAATAGCTGCTGCATAGTGCAGAAGTTTGAGAACTATGTGGCTTTGTTGGGTTTTGTTGTGGATTTAATTATTTTTTTTTGGCGTGCACCTTTTCACATTATTTTCTTTGTATATTTGTTTGGTGAGAGATCATAAAGACTTTCCTTACTGCACTGTGGAAAACAAATGCTGTAAATTGATATGCAATATGTATTACTTTTGTTCTACATAAAACAGAGACAATCCCAGAGAAAAATCTCAAGAAATGAAATTATTGACAAATGCCAAAGTTCAAATTTCTGCTATCCCAGTTTTATGAAGAACAGAAATTCTCATACTTGACAAGATTAGTCACATTAATAGGAAATTAATCTTATAGTATTTGATATTCAATAATTTCCACAAAGTGATAGTCAGTTCATGACTATTCAACAAAGGTGATTCAGTTGCACATCTTTTGCTTATGCTATTGTGTCTTGGTCGACCCACAGTTACAGATTGGGTGAGATTTTGATCCCAAGTGGTACCTAAATCAGAATTACTGTGTTTACTTCTGTGGAGTTTCTCCTGATTTACATCAAGGTTAATGGAGAATAGAAGCTGGAAGAAAGAAAAAAAAAAGAAAGAAAAAAAAAAAAGAGAGGAGGAATTTATTTCTGGCCAAATCTACAGCACAATGACAAAAATTATTAATCAGAATGCATTAAATCAACAGACCAAGGCGACCTGCATGCCTGTCTGAGAGGACACTAACATAACACTGAGAAGTTTGGGTAGCTGTAGCCCAGCCAGAGTCCTTACAAATTGAAAAAACGCTCCATTGAGGTGCAGACGGGAAAGGATGCAAAACCACGATCCTACTTGTACCTTCACTGTTTAGAGAACTCAAAAATAAACAAACAATACAGAGTATTTATCACATTCAGTGTTAGCTCACTCTCTGGGATGTGGGATGCAATAGTCTGTGCAGAAGAACCTCAGCTAATAGACTTTCATCCTAGCAGTTTATAATACATGTGCCACTTTAGTAATAAAACTGTGGAAGTTGAAACGTAGCCAGAGAGGAGAGGTGCAGAAATCCAACGTGGGATTTATTTAGAAAAAGGTGTTTGCCATTGGAGTCTGCATTAGCAACCAAGCCTACATTCACTCAGAAAAAGAGGAGAGTATCTTGAATGGATTTCAGAGGATCGCCTCTGTTAACCATGACTTCAGTAGAGACCCAGATTTAATTTACAGCTTTCTCAATGGGTAGGTGAACAATATGACATGTTCTGGAAATTAAATTTCAATGATTAAAGACATTATTTATTACACATGAGCTTGCTCCTGAGCAATTACTAAACATATATATATATTTTTCTTTGCAAATTCAGCACAATTTGCTGAAAAATCATCTGGAAAAAAAAGTCACGAACCAAATTTGCATGGCTTTATTTACGTGTTTGTTTGTTTCCAGTTACCATAGTTTTCAAACTGTAAGGAACAGAAAAATCCAACTCTTAAATACGAATAGTAAATTCACCAAATATGTCTGTGCACACACTACCTAAAAATAAAATACAAATCAAAACAAGTTGCCAAAAAGGCAATTCTGAGCATAGGCTTCCAATGGAAATCCTAATTCTAAGAGATTATGTATCAGGACTATCAGGAGAAGATCATGCACTTCTGTGTAAATTCCTGAAATCAAAAATGTCTTTTTGTTTTTCTTTGCTTTTGCTTTCCATAAGGGGAATGGAAAATAAAGGTTGGTTGCAACACCACAGGACAGAGATACCACATGTAGTTGAAACAGCCAAGGTCTCAGAGACAAACTGAAATATAAATTGTCCTCTGCTTGCAGAGTAGGCAAACAACAATAGGCAGAAATCTGTTCCTAACCCAATCTCAGATTAGTTTGCATAAAATAAGAAGAAAGAACCAAACAAAATCAAACACAAACACTGTGTGTTGTTTCTCAAACATGAAAAAATTAATTGCAAAAATGACAGTTCTTTACAGAATTTGTTAAATACTGAAAAGACCATCTAAAGCTACAAAGAAATATAATTTCAGCTGTGTTTTCTATTCACAGATTAATCAGAAGAAAAACAGAAACTTTGCCTTTTGCATGAAAACTTTAAGCAGTACTTGATAAACGGATTTACAGGTTCTCATTTGAATGTTGAAATTGTAAGTAATAGCTATAAAAAGGGAGGGTATCTCCATGGTTATAGGAGTTGCTGAATAAAGGGGAGAAGAAATGGGAGCTTCTTGGCATACTGTTTCACAACTTTCTTAAAATGCATATGGTAAATGAAAGAAAAGATTAAAAAGATGGTTGAAAACTCAGATTTTTTAAAATTAGATTTTGTGCTTGCTAATACGTCACTTAAAATGCAGCATTTTCCCTTCAATTTCAGAGAAGGCAAAAGAGTTTAATGCTCTGGTGTGGGGCCCCGGTGAGCACGGATCTGCTACAGATTCAAAACTGTGACCTTAAACTACTTATTCCTTCCTCTCCCTTTATGTACCCATTCTTCTCCCTTTGCTTGCAACGTCCTGACCATTTATGGTACTTTGTTCATCCATTTAACAGCTGTCAGTTTGCCCGCATTCCTTCTCTCCCGTCATCGGAATGGTTTGAGGTTTTCTTCCTAATCGCACCTAATTGGCTGTTTAAAATGCATAATCCTCTTTAGAAGATTACTGTAGCAGAGGCTTTCAGAAAACGCCTGCTCTTGTGTTATCTCAGGTCTTTGGGGTAAACGGTTGTGGCTTTCCACACGATCCCTCTGCTGCATCATTAGAGACATTTGGAGGAATGCACAAACAGCTTCCAGAAACATTCTATAGTGTTGAGTTTCCTCAAACGAGCAAACAAACAAAAAAGACTGAAGGGAGGTGTATAGGTTTGGGCTGATGCTTTGGAGTGGGTGATGTAGTATAACAACAGCCTAGGTTAATTAACAGACATTTTTACTTAATGAACTATATCACTAGAAGAGCAGGTTAAAAAATTAAGAAATTATTTTAAAATAATAAAATCTATATTTACAAGAAACTACTCATCTATAATTAGCATCTTTTTCATATGTAAAGGCTGAGAGCGATGATACTACAATCTGCTGAAGTCCTTAATCAATCATGAGGAACAGAAAAGGTGAGAAGAAAAGAGAGAAAGAGAATTACAGAAGAATTAAGATTCCTAACCTGCTAAAGATCCAACAGCCACTGTTGGAAAAGGAGTATTTTCTATAATAACCACATTTATTATGCATTACTAGTAAAACCCTGACAGGTTTATCAAGTCATTATACAGAAACCCTACCACCAGTGCGTGCTCACATACCAAAAGCCCACAATCTAAAATTACATGTTTGGGCATTCATTGGATAAGGATATTTCAGGGGAGAAGATAGGTGGGAGAAAAAAAAAAAAAAAAAGAGAGAGAGAGATGAGATAAAATGAAAGAATCTCCTAATAACATGAGAGGAGTCAGGCATATCTGCAATTCTTGCCAATTACATTTTTTCAACCATCATTATCTCAATGTTACCCTGTAAGCCCCCTGAAAATACCTTGGAAAAAAAGGATACCTCAGAATCCACTGGTCTTACGAAGCTATGAGTTTTAATTGTCTAAACCAACATCCTCTGTGCTTTCTCTCTTTACAAAAAGACTTGAAATATTCAAGGCAGAAACAGGATAATAGAATGGAACACAGCATCTTTAAGCACAGATAAGTTAAAAAGATACACAACAATACTGAAAGTTTTTGAACAGACTTCCAAGGAGCTGGATTCACCAATAGAGCAGAAAGAACATGGGTGAAAAGTGAGGCTGTTTTTTGGAGGAAAGGTTATGATGGTACTTAAGAGTGAAATTTGGTTTACCCAAGAATAAGTGCCAATAAATACCTTAAGATGGAGAATTGACCATAGGCCTCAGCAATCACAGTGGAGATGTGTGAAATTTATCATAGGCCTCCCTGTTATTTACCTCACCAGAAGAAGCACAGTGCTAAAAAGCAAGAACAAACAAACAAACAAACAGAAACCACCAATTCTTCAGGCTGTCAAACAAACTGAAGTAGGATATGAGGGCACCGAGATCTCGTTTGGCATTACAAGAGTCCACACGGTAGATACAGCAGTCCTGATTCACAACTTACACACCCCATTTTACATCATCAAGTCAGCAGAGTCTTGGGAAGATTAGCTTTCACCTTTCAAGGCTCATTTATTTGATTTACACCAGAAGAACAGAGGACAAAGGCAAAGCAAATTAGGGCTCATGCAGAGTTTATTAATAAAGTGTGGATGAACACCATTTCCAGGTCTCAAAATTCAACCTAGATAGGTTTGTAATTAATTTCCTGGATGAATTTGCCCAAAGCCTTCCTTAGCATTGTGCTCACTGTCAGCAACCTCCCATGCAGCTACAAGTTAGAAATCACCCAGGTACATTCTAAAAATGAAATCCTAATGGAGAACTTGAAGAAACAGGACCAAAGCAGTGCCAATCACGCGTCTCTTAGGGAGTTTCTAAGCAATATTAAGACCAGGGAACTTTATTTTTTTATGCTGTTTCTGTTACAAATTAAGAAAGTTGTAGCACAGTCCAAAAACGGACATGGTATCATCTTTAATCTTTACATTACCAAAGATTAGAACATCTAAAAAATATCAAATGGCCACATTTGTTCAGAGATCTCAGAAGGAAAGAGAGGATATCTGAAACTTTAAAATTTACGCAGAGGCATTTGAGCAGTAAAAGCACCAGAGCTGGATGTGATCAGAGCAGATTGAAGACGGGCTGAACACACAGCACAATCTCAGGGCATTGGTTAAGGTCTTTCCCTCAAATGCCAGGCTTTTTCAAATAAGCAGCAGTTGAAAACCTGACATAACAGGCTTGTCATTCAAAAACTTCTGTTTTACATTTCAAGAAAAGTTGGAATTTTCAGTAAAGCATGTCCGTTTTTTCTAGTGTTAGGATTAATCGATAAATTAATAAAATGCCCTTAAAGTATTCTCCTGAAGTATGGAAAAAATTGGAAAAAAATTTTGAAAAGTTCAGTGGTTGTTTTTTTGTTTGTTTGTTTTAATACAAAGCACTTACTGCATTGCTGCATGCTAGGACAGAGGTTTTCAACTGCACTGACCAGGGAAAAATGATACACAAAAAGGGATAAGACATTGAGCCTTGATAGATAGTAACAATAACTCTAATAAAGCAGCTGTTGTTAGCATTACCAAAGTTTACATGTCAATTTATGATGGTGTGAGGTTTCAGTATAATATTGCTTAGTAGTAATTAGTTGCAGTGATTGCATATTCAGTTACTTACAGAGGTCCATGGTGTTTAGGAGCCATTCAGAGTTCATTTGTAAATTCCTGTTTTGAAAACTCTTTGAGTATTGCACATACTTCTTGCAACCCAAAATCTAGAAAACAAAAATGATGTAAGCAATACTTACAGTACAAAATATTGTACATTCTAGGTATCCTAGAATGAACAAGATGAAGCCAAACTATCTAAAACCAAATTATCTAAATGTCAGAGCTGCCACCCACTTACTGAAGGGGAATCAGTTTCAGTCAGAGCCATGACCCTGGCACAGCTCTGTTTCAGGAGTGTTTCTGTGGCATCCAGAGGGAGCAGTGCAGTACTGGGTAGACTGTGCCAGTCATCCTTTTCTTCCCATCCATGGACTCTTTCCATCCTGACATCTCGATCTGTGGGGAAAAAAATCACATGCTCTTACGGATGAAGCTGTGTTTATGCAAACAGATCAAAGCTCCGTGCTTGCAGGGTCTGCACGGATGCAGTGGGGTCAACACTAATGCAGTGGATCTTAACCATTGTTCCTGATTGGATCCTAACCATAAACCCCTCAGCACAACAGTAACCAACAGTAACACCATTACAGTAATGTTGTCTGCTGTGTGTTTTCCTGCTGAGTACTCTAAATCTTACATACAACCTGGACCTCAGGACACAGGATATTTTAATTTTGCCATTAATAAAACCTTAAACATCAATTGCTCAGATGCCAGTGTTGTTAAAATAAATGTAAATATGAACTGTGAAAGTTTTAACATCCCCAAAAACACAAAATACTCACACTCCCAGAAACCACAAATTACGCACATGAATTTTGATGGAACTGCATCTGGTTCCAGAGTGGAGGCCCTTCCCTTAGTTAAACAAGGCATGAATTAATAAGATTAACATGGTGCTACTGTAGTGTACCCTTGTATAGCACTTGTGGATACTATAGAGCACATGTTGTGCTCCAGTCCTGTGCACGTTAATTCCAGATCACAGCTTAATTAGCTGATGTGTAATGTATTTGAGGTATCTCTATTTGTGATGTGATTGCTTTTGTGCTGGAGCTTTAATACAAGAACCTTTTCCTGCATCTTTGATCTGGGCAGGGGAGGACCATGGAGATGTCAGCAAAGGAACTGCAGCCTTTGGAAATTCTTATCCACTGATGGAATTAAATGAGAGATAGGAAGTATATTTTATATTAAACTACCATCACTCCAAAGGACTCTCTGAGGAGTCTCTGACAGTTTGGGTTGCATTGCCTATGAATAGATACTGATCCATAGTGATTTAGTGACTTCTTTTCCAACATATAAGCCTGAATTGTTTCCAAAACAAATGTACATTTTTGGACCACAGCTCAAAATTGGCTTATTACTCTCCCATGAAAATTAGACCTTGCATATCACACATAGATGATGAAGCTTTGAAATGTTTTACAGAGAATATTTTCAGGAAGCAGTCCTGTGAGGTCCTCTGAAAGAGTTACGAAAGATTCACAAATGTAAAAATAGTGTTTGATTGGTGTCCCTTCCTTAATTTCTATCTTTTACATTGAATAGAAACATGTTCTCCTGACGTTGCAGTAATTAGGAATAAAATATAAAATTATTCAAATTTCTATTAATTAGATTGAAAAATCAAAGTTGCTTATAGTCACAAAATATGAATTTATCACTCATAAACATATATGGAATACTGAAGCTTGTGCCAATTTTTTCTAATATTCTGAGTAATTGCTTACTAATTTAAAGTCATCTCTAAACCGTATGTATTAAGCGGAGTCAAAAATACATGGTAGCATAAAAACAAAAATCTGAAGAGTTTGAAGGCATGAGATCAAAAAGAGAAGTATATCCAAATAATTATCCAACACCAAAAACAGATCCAATGAATAAAAGCACTAAGGGTTTGAAGCAATTTGGCTAACACACACAAATCACTTTCTACATTAATTACACACTCAGAACTAATTGCACACCTGATTCTAAAATAAACCTTGCAGCTTAAAACATTAAGCAGAGGGTTAAGACGCTGATGCTCAGGGCGATCAGATACAATTAATGTGTTCATTGTATTTTAGCAACGGTTGTTTCAAACATCAACATCAGCTTGGTCTACAGCAATCCAAGAGGCAGACTCAGCCTACTCATCATGGAGATAATCCTACAGTTTGTATAGACAGCATACTGGCAGGGTAGCAGGGGTGAAAAGAAGCAGAAGTTAATCAATGTGATTTGTGCATACCTCGGTTTCATTTCAATTTTTTAATACAATTTTTTCATGTAGTCCCCACTACTTTTCTGAATTTCCATGGCCTCTAGTGGGAATTCTTTCTCAGGCTACATTGCTCTTTACATAGCCTGTGCCTTGAAAATGCCTGAAAGAACAAAAACAAACAAACAACCAACAACAAAAAAAAAAAAAAACAAAAAAAACAAAAAAACAACACAATATCAAAACAACAAAAAAGCCACCTAGAGTTCTGAAGATGCCTTGTCCCTTATGATAACAAATTGCATCTGAGCATACACTCCAAATCACATATCTTTAGATATAAACCTTATCTTTGCTTCACTGTTTTCAGATTCTCCTGTACCATTTTTGTTCAAACTAGTGCCACCTGTTTCCAACAGAGAAATGCCTTCTTAGTCAATTGCTATCAATTAACCTTCAGCAGCCACAACACTGCAATACAAAAGGACCATGAATGTAGATCAGATTGCAGTCCATCACAGGAAGGGAATTAGGTGCATACATAATCAAAGTCCATTACACATACATTGTGTGTAAATTACTGCAGCAGGGCAGCATCAGTGTTTTCACTATATCTGAAAACCCTGGGTGCATACTAATATTTGTTGGAGCTTCCCACATGAGGAAGGGATCTGGCAGTAGTTAGTAGTCTGATTAAGACCTATGTTACTATAATTTCAGTGCATTTTTTTTCTCCTGTTTTTCTTCCACATGTTATGTCACACACATACATTTCTTGTCTGAAAGAGAAATATTCCCTCCCCCCCAAACATAGAAAACATAAACAAAACACACAAGGCAACCTATTGGCTTCTTGTCCATGTTAATGGAAATTATTTACGTTAACATAAAGAATTGCAAATTTGAGATTACAGGAGTTATTTATCTATAGAAACTGTATATTTGCAGTAATTTTATACAATTTTACATTGTGCTGTAGTAATTTCTAGTGTTTTTTTTTGTTTGTTTGTTTTTTTTTAATTAATTCCCATCCTTTTGGTATTCAGATGTCATGTTTTCTTTCTGTTATTGGGTCTGGCAGATCAACAAATATGACTTAATTTGTGGTCTTAATTCCAGTTCTGTGATGAACCTCCAGCAGCAGTGGTGTCACATCTGACAATTAAAAACATAACAACTTACTGTTGAGAACTGGCAAGCGATGCACACAGCAATACAGCATTCCTTCATTTCTAAAATGCTACCTTGGCTCTTAAACTGTGTGATCCCTTCTGGGTGGCTTTTTTTGTTTGTTTGTTTGTTTGTTTTGTTTGCTTTTGTTTTTGTTTTTTTTTTTTTTCAGACATTTTCAAGGCTGTGTAAAGAGCAATATAGCCTAAGAAAGAATTCGCACTAGAGGCCACAGAAATTCAGAAAAGTAGTGGGACTACATGAAAAATTTGTACTATAAAATTGAAATGAAACTGAGGTATGCACAAATCACTTTGATTAACTACAGATTGGGAAGCTGAACTCAGATACAAGGACTGCAAGCTCTTAGAGATCATAGCCCTTTTAACAGACAACAGCT
Organism: Anas platyrhynchos; assembly: GCF_047663525.1. Taxonomy (NCBI): domain Eukaryota; kingdom Metazoa; phylum Chordata; class Aves; order Anseriformes; family Anatidae; genus Anas; species Anas platyrhynchos. The sequence goes on from NC_092590.1 coordinate 6,965,529, forward strand.
TGAATGGAGTGCAGGAATAAGTGTCAGCAAAAATGTCATTAACTGTTCCCAGTAGTCACTTTTTTGAGATACAGCTTCACCCCAATATTCTGTTTCTCTTTGGTACTTTGTGATAAAATAACGTGGAGGAGAAAAATCAGTTTTTCTCTCCAGCTGCAGATTTGCAGATGCGTACCATCACTTTTTCTTAGAGCACAAATGTTCTGTCTTGTTCTGAACATTCCCTGTGTTTCCCCATCTATTTGTAGTATTACCTAGTCTAAAGAAAACTCGAAATCAAATGTGGTCCTCTAAGGAGTCACTTGAAAATAATATAGGCTTTCTGCTTTAAGTCACTTGCTGTTTAAAGGCTATCATGGAAAAAAAAAAAAAAAAAAAAAAAAAGACAACACTGAAACGAATGTAGGATTGAAGGCAGACCGGCAGGAAACAGTAGAGTCTAACTTCCATCCAAGCTAAGCAAAAGAACCCCTTACTTCTTGAGAAAATGTTGTTTCTTAAGGATCAGTTTCATTTTTATCGAGACACTTGTATTTCTGTAGACAAGCAAAACCGCAATTAGAGGAAGAGGCCTGACACATGAATATCATTTGTATGGTTAAGCATAGATAATATAGCCCTTTGTATTTAATTCTAGTCCTGTCTTTCTTTCTGGTATAAAGGAAATGAAAATCTGAAACGTTGGTAAAATATCCACAAACTTCATTAAGTTGTAGCACTGTTTAATTGATAGTGGAGCTCTACATTGCATGATTCTCTGCTCTCTCTTCCAATGTATTGGAAGCAATCCAATGAATGCTGAAGAAATGCACTGATGACGGAAGACTGAATTTTGGCTTGTAATTTCAAACCACGCAATATATAACAAAAATGTATTTTCTACACTTCCTATTGGTTTGTGGCTTTCTTCTTTCCCCCGGTGCAAAAATATGAAAAACCCAGATCTGACATCCTCTGCTTCTTGATCCCATTCTTTATTCTGGGCAGCTCCTCTTCCCTCCCATTTTTCCTCACCACCACCAACCCAGCCCCTCACAGTCTCTCCTCCCAAACCCATTTCACTCTGACATCCCTTCCCTGGCTCTGGAGCTTTCTATTAGCAACTGAATGGAGGCTGGCACCTGAAAACTTCCCACTGATTGATCCCTGAGTGGGTGGTTTGAGCCCATTTACAAGTTCTGCTGCCTTGGGGCACTAACCTGTTCAAGAGGTACCCCTGTCCCCAGATGAATTCCTTCAAAACTGCTGCACAGCTGCATAACTGGAAGCAGAAATGTGGGTTTGGTGTACCTTAAGCCTGTTACTGGCACTGTTCAATGGGGGCAGTTCCCATTTCCCAGACAATGTCTCTGTGATACATCACAGTGCACACCAAGAACCAGAACAGCAATGTCCCTGTTGCTGCCACTGCTGAAATCAAAGAAAAAATTCCCGTCTGTTTTGGGGGTGCAGGTTCAAGGCTGGGAATACAGTGTCTACTCCACTTTGCCAGCTGCCTGAACTGCCAGACTTTTATTCCCAATTTATGTCATTTTAAATGTAACAATAGCTAGGTACTCACTTTGCCACTTTGTTGAAAAATATCCATGGTAGGCCTACATATATCAGTGACTACTACAGAAGAATTTGACATTTGATGAAAAAAAAAAAACAATTCAGATATCAGGAAGCATTATATATACCATGTACACTCAATTAGGCTTCAGCTTAAAAAAAAAAAAAAGAAAAAGAAAATAACATTTCTTCCCAACTCCCAGCATCATCTTCACACACCAGTACTTTGGTGTTTACTTCTCAAAGGCACAGATGACAACAGAACATGTACAGGAGCCTGTACAATAATCCTGCTAAGAGCTCTGAAGAGAAATCTTCAACATGTTGAAGATCATTCAACACTCTAGCTTTATGCTCAGCTGGACAGAAATACATTATAACTTTATTCCAACACTAAAACCTCTAACTTACTTTGGACATAACCCTCTTTGTAACCTGTCCCCAAGAAATTATCTCACTACTACCTTGCTCAAAGCATTCATTTCTCTACTACCCATAATTATTTCAATGTGCTCCCTTTTTGCCCTTTTATTTCTACTAAGACAGCTATAATTACAAAGCCGTTTCTCGTCTTAGACATCCTTGCATCACTAAGAGCAGTAGACCTCCACCAGGCTATGTTGTTAATCTTCCCCGTAATGACAGAACTTGTAATATTCTGGAATCAAATCCATTTTACAGCTTGTTTTACAGCTCCAGGGTTAGTTGTAACAGTGACAGCTCCTGTGAGATGAGATTAATACATCTTTTACAAAACATGTACAGCATTTGTGCTGATAAGGTTTCCTGGTAGTTTTAATATCCTCCACTACTATTTTTTTGATAGCTACAGTATTCTACATAGTGACACAAAAAATATCAATTTTCATACCAATGCCTAAAAAGACTTATTTCCTGCACTCTTTTTTCTTGTCATTTCCATCTTTTTTTTTTTTTTTTTTTTAAACTACTCAGAGTCTTAAAAAGTCATTAAGAAGGTTTCAGTTTTAATTCTTCTTAAATCTGATCTACAAGAAGAGATGCCTCTTATAGATTTCCTGACAGCTTAATGACCTGGACTTTTAAATATGTTTTTTCTTTATTAGCTATGTTGGTAAGGAAATGAACATCAGCACTCTTTCTAAGGGAGGAATAAAAAAAACACACAAACCAAAACAAACAAACAAAAAAAAAACACCACACAAATGGGGATTGGACATAAGGAATTTTGTAAGTCTGAATTTAATATGCTTGTTTTCAGTGGCAGGCAGCTTTAGGAACCAATTATACATTACTTAAGTACATTGAAATTGCCGCTGTGACTTACATTTATGGGGTGTGAGATGAATAAAAGACCAGCCTGGACTTTGAGCAGACGGGTTCTAGGCAGTGGATCTGAATCTCTTTGAACTTTGGGGAAATTAGATGTGGGCTGACATTTGTGGCTTTAGTTCATCTCCACGATGTTTCACAAAAACCAGAATATCAAACCCAGGTTCCTCAGAAATTGGAATTGTTCCTATCTACCTCTGAATTTCATGGTGGCAATGAGTAAGATTCAACACATGGTTTGATAAAGCGCATTGAAGGATTTGAAAAGAAACACCATCCCAAATGTAAATAAACAAAAATTATGGTTATAAGGGCAAGAAAGTCTGTGATTTTTATGGAGCTGAGTTTATGCAAACTTTACACACAGGTGTGAGAAAGCTCATTTTAGATATGATGTACTTTCTTTTAACTGAAATCCTTCTCTAAGATTTGTGTCTGTGTGTGTATCCTAACAAGAATTAATGAGACCCAGACACTATTAACTTTACTGAAACTTTCCATAGCTGTTGTATTTGAAAACATCAGTGTTAATGCACTGATGCAAACAATCTTTTTCACTCTGTTTCTAGTATTCCCTTAATCAGCATAATATCATTGGACTGGCTATTATTCATCCAGACAAAATCCTATTGATTTCACTGGGGTAGGATTAGACTTTGAACATTTACAGATGCTGGATTATACTCCTGGCAGCTTCTTATGGATCTCTCCCATCCTCTCCTCCTCTGGTTTCCACCCTCCACAGAGCTCTCCTTAGTAGACCCATGTCCTCTATAAGGGCTGCACCCAGAAGTCTTCACCCTAACCATTAGAGCCCAGAGGTCCTATGGGATGAGTTAGGCCAAAAGACAGTCAAAGGTTGTTCTAGCATCTGTTACTGGAAAGTGTGCCCTGTTCTGCTGAAGAGTCAGTTATCTGTCAGTTACATAATTAAATCAACCTACGTTGCTTCTCATTAAATCAGATATGAAGCAAAGATATGTTTGTTGTTGGTAGTTTTTAAAAGATGAAGATTGTCCTGGTCTTGAAAACACCTGAATAGCTTCAGAACACAGAACACAGAACACAGAATTTCTAGGTTGGAAGAGACCTCAAGATCATCGAGTCCAACCTCTAACCTAACACTAACAGTCCCCACTAAACCATATCCCTAAGCTCTACATCTAAACGTCTTTTAAAGACTTCCAGGGATGGTGACTCCACCACTTCCCTGGGCAGCCCGTTCCAGTGCCTAACAACCCTTTCAGTAAAGAAATTCTTCCTAACATCCAACCTAAAACTCCCCTGGCGTAACTTTAGCCCATTCCCCCTCGTCCTGTCACCAGGCACATGGGAGAACAGGCCAACCCCCACCTTGCTACAGCCTCCTTTAATGTACTTATACAGAGCAATAAGGTCACCCCTGAGCCTCCTCTTCTCTAGGCTGAACAAGCCCAGCTCCTTCAGCCGCTCCTCATAGGACTTGTTCTCCAGGCCCCTCACCAGCTTTGTCGCCCTTCTTTGGACCCGCTCAAGCACCTCGATGTCCTTCTTGTAGCGAGGGGCCCAAAACTGAACACAGTACTCGAGGTGCGGCCTCACCAGAGCCGAGTACAGGGGGACGATCACCTCCCTAGCCCTGCTGGTCACACTGTTTCTGATACAAGCCAGGATGCCGTTGGCCTTCTTGGCCACCTGAGCACACTGCTGGCTCATATTCAGCCGACTGTCCACCATCACTCCCAGGTCCTTCTCTGCCTGGCAGCTCTCCAACCATTCCTCTCCCAGCCTGTAGTTCTTCCATGCGTAACATTTATCCTAGAGCTACTTGAGATAAGGCTTCCAAAACGTTACACATATTTTGACTCATTGACTTTAAAAAGAGCTGAGAGGCTGAATCCTTATGAACTGATAACAAATTTGGGATCATGGGAAATGCAAATCTAAAATCCATGAAAACATCGTATTGCATGTAATTGTTTAATTATTTGCAATTAATATAACTGTTAATGAAAATAGTTAGTTGTTCTATTAGCACTTACTTACCAAGGCAATACAAAAACAGAAGCAGAAAAGGTAATCCCTCAAAGGAATCATAAACAGTTGTACAGATTGCACAGATTGTACACATGCAGGAAAAACAGTTCACAGCAGCAGTCAAAACTGTTCAACCATCAGCAAATTTGACAAATGACTGCCAAGATGGAAACTGATATGGGGCTGGAGCTCTTACGAAATTCATAATTTTCATGAATTTCACAGGATCCAACTCTGAGGATCCTCAAGATTTCACTTTAACAAAATATCTGAAGCTTCACTGAACATAATTAGTATTTTAAATTTCCTGGGTATCCTTTATTTAAAATATTTTGGGTTTCCTGTGAATTCGGGCTCCACCAGATGTAGAACCTAGTAAAGAAACAAATATCAAGAAACTTGGAATACCTTTGGAGGAATGTAGAAGGAAGGCAACACTCTATAGTTTTTCATGCAAAAATATGAGGATGAAGAGTATTAAAAGACAAATCTACACTATTCTTCCCTCTTCATTTAAAAAGGACTGAAAATGAAAAACACATATACAGCAGGTAATTAAAAATGACAACCTGGGCTTGTTTGCTCACTCACTTGTTGTGGATATCTGTTTTTAAGCTTTTTCATTATTTTGGTTGTAAAAACGCATATTATAAAGCTGAGAAATCTGCTAGGGTGGCTGACAGGGTCCAAGTAGTCAAAGGATTTTCCATGGCACTTTTGGAGGCTTTTCTCTTCTCTTACAGGAATCCTCAATCTGACAGTCATATTAAGAGAGTTGTAAATGCATGGAATAATAATCTGACATTTCTGTGGGTTATTCAAATCTTGCTAGTATTACAATAGACTGGAGTAATTTCCTTTGTTATCTGATGGTGATTACTGCAAATGCCATATAAAACAGTGCTCAAGCAGGTCACTCGGATCATCACTTGTTTCCACGATAGACTTCAGCCATCTGTAGCGCTATCCACTATAATGTTGTGCAATAGACTCCACAGCAAGCAAAATCTACCAGTCCATGGTAAATCCGTGGAGATTTGCATCTAGGAGAAACACATCACTTTGGTGAGCTTTTAACAGGAATGTCTAGGACAAATACAAGGCCACCTGCAGCAGGTTTCCAAGCACAAAGCTTTCCACTTGAAACGTGCAGCCTTCAAGCATGCCCAATGCATGTAGTCAAGGGATTTTCCTGGGATCTGTGTTTTGAGGAGCAGGGCATGAGGATCTTGGAGTGAATGCAGAAAAGAAGGGAAATGGGATGTATTGTATGGAACCACTGGGGGCAGGTGTTGTGCTGAGAGTCTCCTGCAGTGGATGTGGTGCCTCTTCAGGCCTGGCAGAGGATGCCATTTGAGGGCAGGGTATCAACTGCAGGGACTAGAAAAATACATTTTTTTTGGTTGGTTGATTGGTTTTAATAATAAAAATAGACAACTTTTAGAACTGGAGGGCTCTGGATCCCACTGGTGTTGGGGGTAGACACCGAAATTTGGAGTTTCCTGCAAGATGATTACAAAAATCATGGGCCAAATCTCTCTCTCCCAGAATGAATCAGACTGATGGAAGTAAAACATTTTAATCTTGCCTTTCTGTTTTGCTTGTAAGCAGCGGACCCTGCCTTTGACCTTGCTGACCAAATAAGCAGCTGCCCATTTACAGTGTTGTTCAGTGAGCCTCAGAGAAGGGTTAAATCTGTACAAAATCTATCAGCAACCCCCCTAAGTTCCTTTCCAAAATGTTTCACTTCTGTGTATTTCTAGCCATACTTAAATCAAACAGCTCTTTACCTCCATTAAAAGAAAAATTCAGTGAGAATCCCAGCTCAGTTTTAAGAGCAGAGTTTTAGGCAGATTCACATGAGACATTTAATTGAGTTTAATTCAACTTAAAATGCATGTAATTTAGCCATCATATTTCTTCCCTGTTTACCTCATGCTTATATGATGCCAAGAAAAAATTACAAGACATAGGCAAACTCTAATGATGACCTCAGCCTGTGGTCTCGGCTAGTACAAAATCTCTTGCAAGCTATTACTTACTCTATTTAGCATGCACAAGAGTTTTTTGTGTACCACTGGGTAAGTCATTACATTATTTCCAACCTTGTATGACTTGGGTTTCTAAACGCAAATGCCTTAGCTAACTTTGCAGCTATCTTCGTCTATCCTCAGAGTAATCTGCAGATTAAGAGTGAAATGAAAAATCAGAAAACAAACTGTCCCTCATTTGCTAAAAAGTAAGCTAAGATTGTAACTGCTAAGATTGTAACTTTTAATTAGGCAAGAAATAAATACATGAGAGTTGAGCAGACTATAAAACTGTAATTACCTTTTAAAATTACTGCTAACAAGCAAATTAGCCACAGCGCAGAATGGCAGAAGATCAATAACAACAGTAAAACTAGAAGGATTTTGCTGATCGCATATTGTCTGTGGATGCAAACTGTAAAAGAGGTCCCCGCAGGCCGCACAACAATAACCTACAGAAGAATGAGACACAAAGGGTATTGAGCTCAAAGATGCTTCAATTTCCCTAGGTGGTGAGCACTCGTCCCATCAAACCACCTATTAGTCACAAACTCATACAACTAAGAACTCTCAGGCCTCTTGAGGTCTCCTGTCATCTCGAAAGAGGCAATACCGATGAGAGGCACTAGTTCCTCTTGAAGCAAGTTCAGTTTATTGTTTTTCAATGGCTCCAGCAATTTATGATGGTGATGCTGCCAACACATATAAATAAGTTTGTACATCTGCTCTTCAGCAAAGGTCTGGAGGCTCACTGCAAGTTAACTCAGAGAATTAAAACAATAAAAAGGCAGAAGAATTTAAAAATCATGATATTTTGCTATAAAACAACAACAACAACAACATAATCTGTTCTTTACCGGCTTCAAGTGTTTTTGGCTAACTTACTGCAATGGTCCATCTAAGAATGATTTGTATGTTTGTATTTTTAATAAAAAATAATTATAATTCATCTGCATCGAACTTTGCTTCAGCACCCTGTTTTAGTTCTTTCTGAAAAATCTGGAAATCACAGCTCTGTTTTGTGAAAATGTTGATTTTTCAGTACTAGTAAGGTTTGTATTAGAGAAGTGAACAAGCTGATTTTTAGATACTTGGCAATAGGATTTCCTTCTTTTTCTTTTACTCACTATAAGTTGTACCCTAAATAATTAAAACAGGGAAATAGTCTCACTTAAAATACCTGTTTAGATACCCAATGCAGTTGATCAGCTTTCAAGAACGATATTTGTATGTATACAAATATGTATATTTAGGCATTACACAAGCCATAAAGTTCATTTTAAAAGAAGTAGATATAACACGAAATACCCTCTGTCTACAGATTTACTTATTAGCAAAGTAATAAACAGGATTAGGAAATTTTTCAAATAGGATATTAATGACAATTAACAGTGCATTGGTCATATGGTTTACTGTCATAAATAACACATACAATGTCATCATTTCAGGGGTAAAAGTCTGGTACAGGCAATGCTTTACAGTCTGACTACACACAGCCAATGCGTCTGTGAGGCTGAAAGGAAGGAATAAGGTACTTCAGTGATAAATAAATGCCAATTTTATTATTCTAATTATTCCTTTACAGTCATCCTGCTTATTATTATGCTATTAATTAATCAGAGCATGTTTTAAATGGATGTTATATTAGTTGTCTTTCCTTGTACAATTCGCCACAACAGAAATCAAACAGCCCAATCAGCACTGAAAATAATACTACCTCCTTTTAATTACCTGAATTGAGTATTATGCTATATTTCTGAACAACAGAAACACCAAATGCTTTCAGGTTCTCCAGATACATTAAAAGAAAGATGATTCACTGTAAATATCTTATAGGCAATTCAGCACTGCCATATTCAAACCTACATATTAATCGAGAGGAAAACAACAGTGCACAGTTATCTATTTAAAGATACTATTTTTCTAAAGACACACAAGAGAACCCTAATTCTGGCATTTGTTACATTTGAAGCACTCGTCTTTTTAAGCTAAACAGAGCATACATATATTTGTCTGCTTTCTGTGTTTGATAACCACTGAGGAAGCACAGTATGGTATGATATCTGCAGTCAGTAAAGAGAATGTGATTTTTAGAAGAGAGACACCCTGTAGAAAGCTGCTCACCCTGGCATGGCAAGAAATGGCTTCAGGCAACTGATCTCCTTCTCTCTGAATCAGGCCAATGCCCTGAGCAGAGCTGATGTGGACAAGAGAGAGCTGTTTCTGATGGGACTAGTGCTGACCCCCTGCTGCCAGTCAGCATCCCCAGCATCTCCCCATGGGCTGCAGGACAGCCCATAAAGCCTGGTTAGGCATCCCAAAACTTATTTAAGTACACCATGAGGGGAGGGGTGGGTGAACTAGAAAAGCACAAATGTCCTGTGGGTACAAAATAAATACTGACTAGGTCTCAGTCAGTGGGGCAAATAATAATTGTGAATCAAAGGCTGGTATTGCCTCTACTGTACTATTCAAGGTATGCTTCATTTCATTTTTAATATAAATATCTGTGTTACGCTGTGTGCCTGTGGTTTCATATTCCCAAGAGTGAGAGTGGGGAAAAAATACCTGTAAAGGTGACTACAGGGCTTAAATTTTAAGTCCCTAAAGCCTGGGAGCTTTAGGTATGGGCTTGAGCCATATGTTTTATTTATTTTAGGAAGGGTCCCCCAGACATATTATTGAACCAGCCTTGGTTACTGTTATTGATATCTGACATAAGGTTATACTTAATCACTAACATTTAGTACCACTGCTAGAAGGAATCTGAAAAATCTAGTCTGACCAGCCAATCTACCATTATGGGAAATCCTTTCCAGACCCCAACAGGCAACTGCATAAATAAAGCATACAGCAAAATATCAAACCAACGCATAAGCTGTCGTATAAACAAGCTAGTAAAAACCACACTAGCATGTAAAGCAGGTGAAGAGAGACCTATGCCATCAGAATGACTCATATGAAGCAGGACAGCAAAGGCACTTTCTTGCAAGGGATCGGGCGGCAGTGGGGAAGGCAGAACAGCTGAACTGGAGGCTCTGCCTCATGCTGGAAGCAGCAAACTGTACCTCACAGCAAAGGACCAAATAAGTCTGTAGTGTCAGACTTAGAAGTATGTTGGAAGAACAGTTAACCCCACTTTATATCCTATAAAAGTTTGGTGGAGGGAGGTTGTGACTGTTTCTGTGCTGGATTCCTGGATGACCCATTCAGCAAGCAGGGTTTTCGTCTTTATAAAATTAACCTGAGTACAGGTTACAAAAGCTGGCAGAAAGGCAGACAATTCCATGGATTTGAACTACTAAAACTACCCCTACCAGTACAGCGAGGGAGATTCTAGAGAAAACCCTCACCCTTCCTAGTCAGCTGAAGATTACATTTTAACATTTAAATTCAGGAGAGACAAATGTAAAGAGGAACAGAACAACTCTTGATATAAAGAGGAACAGAAGTGTACAGGGAAGTAGCAAGTTCAGCAAGTACTACAACTCTCTTCTACCTGTGAAAATTAAGCTCTGCTTTTGATATACTGGCTTCACACTTTTGTTTTCTAAAAAGTTAAGGATTTTTTTCCTGGTGGAGTACAACTGATCCTCATCTTAGGTCAGAAATTAAAAGAGAATGACCTTATATAATTAACTCACTAAGAGTCAAGAAGCAGGGTTTGCACCAGTGAAAGACTCAGCTCAGTAAGCTGAGCCCAGCCCTGTATGTTCTCACTTCCACCACGCTGGTTCCACATTAGCCATTTTCCAGTATCTACATTAAATACCATTTGTTCCTCTTCCAGCTTCAATGTTGCTGAATCTGCATTCCACGCTGAGGCTCAAAGACATTATATCCATTTTAGCCTGAGAATCTGATAGAAGTAGAAATCATGCAGACAATGTACACCACAGTTACGTTAAAAAAATAAATAAATTAAGAGACTAGTAGCAGATTCTTTAATCACAGTGTTGCATATACTAACTTCCCCTTCTCCCACAAGCTAACTCTGTAATCACTATGTATTTGTGTGGTGGACTCATATCTTGGATATATGGCTGTAATGACAGTTGTCTTTTTTTTTTTTTCCCAATTAGTTTTGCTCAGTTTTTATTTTTAAAGTGTACACAGAATCTACAATATCCAAAAAAAAAAAAGAAAAAGCCACCACTGAAATATTTTCTGAGAAATTAGTGAGCTAATCTGTCAATGGAAAGTTATTTTGTGCCACTGAGTTTTTAAAAATAAGACTATCTATGACATTTGTGATATTGCTCATGTGTACTCTACTCTTGCTCAAAAAGGCATCAGGCTAATTCTTTTTAAGAATAAATTTTGAAGGAAGGGTATTTTATTTTTCTTCTCACACAGAAACAATTTGATATGGGAATCAGAATAACTTGCTTGACCTGTTGTGACTGAATAGTGATTAGTAACTGAAACCTACACTTCACTTGTTTCAGCTGAAAACTGAATGCAAAAAGGGAAGAAATCTCCTATCCCGTTTGATTGCACATCTCCTGGTTGATTATCTTCTACCATATTTCCAGGAGGAGACAGTGGCAAGAGAGGTGTGACATTGTACGTGGCCAGCAAGAGAAGGTTGTCTCTGTAGTTCAGTCATCAAGTGTTATATCCTTCTTTCACTAGTCATCTCTAATCCAAACTCCCAAATGCCCATCTGATTAGCAACTGGTTGTTAGGAGCCAAAATGAGCTCCAGAATTACCTTCAGAGCATTCTATTTTCATCCTTATATCCTGTAAAATTTCTAGACTCAGTTCAAGACTAGGATGTGGAAAGACCGTGAAAATGGTTTGAAGAAATGAGAGGATGAGTCAGTTACAGAGAAGTTCACTGAGGAACAGAGAGGGTGTACAGAAAGGAAATGGAAAGGGAAAGGTGTGGAAAGGATGCCAAATAGTATGAAAATAACTTTTGTTATTGTGACATTTAATTATTTTGCTTTGGTATTATTTTTTTCTATTCCAATACTGGGAGAAAATAAGGATGGCAGTACTTTACCTACCCTTGTCAGGATCAGTTCCTATATTTTATGGTAGATTAAAATTACCTACCTCTATTTTACAATCCCAGCTGTTATCCATAAAATAATACAGTCTCAGAAGTAAGTTGAAAACACCGTAGAGATGACTATGTGTTTGATTTAAACCTGTTAGCAGAGTAGGCCATAGAAGGAAGGAGCTTGGTATCACCTGTTCGCAAGACTTGACTGTTTTTCAATGAATTACTATCCTTAATCTCTCCAGGCTGTTGACACAAACATCTACCTTGCTGTTTCAGAGCCGTCACCCAAACTGAAATTTAATTTAGTTATTCTGATACTGTTTTTGATATGACAAGCTGTCATCTCAATATATCTAAAAAAAAAAAAAATAGATTCCTCCTTTTCCACTTTTTCAGTCATCTTCCACCTCTTAACTTTTATCAGGGTGTTTTTTCCTAGATAACTCTTCTTTACACTCAAGGCTTGTGACTGCTTTTCATGGCACGTAGTTAGGATGCAGACTTCCCCTTCTGACATCTATCCATAAAATGAAACTTGAGTATCTACCATATCCTTGGCCAAGGCAAATTTAACCAACAAATACCTACCCAGATATTTGTTGCTGGTGCTGCTAAGACCATCTTCCTAGTTCTTTGCTCCACCAATGGCTGTTTTCTCTGTGCACTCCCCTTCTCTGTAATGCCAGACACAAGCTGTTTGTCTTTGCTTTTAGATCTCTTCATCATGATCCATTACCATTCATTATCAAATGATTGATTTCTACCTTGTGTCTTTAGTCTGCTGTCAGATCCAGTCTCTCTCATATTCCTGTTAGACATAGAAATACTTATCTTCATACTTTTATCTTTAAAACTCTCCTTGGAGGTGTGTTCTACCACTGCACAGAGCACTGCTGCTTGTTCCCCCCAGTTTTCACCCACCTGTTCTTTCTTTTCAGGTACTCGGCTATTGAAAATGGTTGACTGCAGGGTCTTGTCTTTTGTTCACAACTGGTAAAGCAAGCAACCAAGGCCAGGACCCTGGCCCATGCCTAGTCTCTGATTCATGGTGTTAGTAAAAATAAACAATGATAATGAAAAAATAATAATAATAACAATGATGATAAGAGAACTTAAGGAAGCCTTAGACATTTAATACTAAATTCACTTCATTGCAGTTGTCAGCATAAAAAGTACTAAAAATAGCTAGGAAATGTGTGTGTGTGGAGGGAATAGGAGGGAACAAAACCAAGTGAAATAAAAATCATGTCTTAAGGTGATATTTTATATTTTCTTTCTAAACTAATGCAGGTCACAAAACAAAACCACAAGCCAAACAAACAAGCAAGAGCTAAAAGCAAGGAAGAAAATAAACAGTCATAGGAAATGAGAGGAAAACATGCAGATGACACAGAGCTTGTCAGACAGAAATAATAATACAAAGCCAGGAAATTGTTGTCCGCTAGCGACGACTTTGGCCCACAGTCATGCATAGCACTGCTTAAGCCACCTACCAATTTAGTTTGGATAGCTAACTGTAATGTATGTTATAGTAATAGCTTTTATATTTATATTTACTTATTTTTTTTAATATGAATTCCACTTGCAAAGCTTAAGGAAAACATCTTTCTGAAATCACTTATCTATGGTGGATGTTGATTTGATACAGAACTAGCTCACTTTTATTGCTTTTCACCTCTTCATCTCTGACATCAGTGGGATATAACCATCTGTGTAACTACCCAAATATATCTGTGAGAAAAAGTCTATGCCAGAAAATAATATTACAATACTGCCCAACATCCCCTTAAGCAAGGAAGTTGAGTGACGCAAATGTCTCTCTTTCCCTCCTCTGTACCCACACAAGAGGGTTGGAGACAGATGAGCACCTGGCTTTGAATGCCTGTCTTGCACCAAGCTACCTCGGCTTTATTGGGACCTTTGTCCCTGGTGCTTACCTTGGAGTTTGCCAGGTCTCTTGTACCTGCCTCTTGGAGCAGATGTTAAGAGATTTCTCTTAATATCTCTTTAAGTCCTGTGGAACTTGTATTCCATTCTGAAAGTGTGAATTTTGGAGCTCTGGAGGTTGTTCTTCTGTTGAGTTTTATGCATGCTTGGCTATGACAAAAAGAAAAAAGAAAAATAAAAAAGAGGAAAAGATGAAAATTAAAAAGAAAATCAGACTCAACAGCAGATTTCTGGAATAACATACTGCCTTTAGACTTAAAACTGGAATGTTTCACAGTAGTATTAATATGACAAACAAAATCAAACCCAAACAATTCAAATGACATTAATAGTTGATGTACAAACACGTTTAAGAAACAGCAGGAATTTAGGACTAAATAAAAGCAGAAGTAAGGAGAGACAGCTGGAAGAGAAGAACAAGAAGGCTTGAAAGTTTGTGCCAACACGTGATAAAGTATAGTTTTTACAAGTCTACTTTCTTTATTCTCTATTCAAATAAAAAAAGTATTTTGCTACTGTCAGTAACATCTATGCACTAACGCTAAAAATACACTGGCTGTGTGATCTTTAGCTTTTTATTCAGCACTGCTTGTGTGAAATATATGTAAAAATAATCCAGTGTGTTGTGCTTAAACTTAAGTTTCTTTTTATAAAAGTGTAAGACTCTGACCTGTGTCTTTTCCACTAATGAGTAGATACGTTGGTCGATATCGCAAAGGTATTTCAAAGCACTGCAGACACATTCATTTATCAATGGGAAAATTTAGGCAAATAAAAGCATGTCTAGTAAATAAGGATTAACAGGATCACGTCCTAATTTTTATCTATTATATTTAAACTGTTTTAGAACTAAAGCCTGGGGGAAAATGGGGTACATATACATAAGAGTTCAACAGGCTCTGGAAAGCACAAAATAGAAATGTAAGAAGGTCAGAACAGTAAATTCAGAGATTGTTTATAAGCTCTGTGTTCAGTATTCATGTGCTTTACAACTGCCAACACTTTTTCAGCCTTGTCTTACTTCACAAAAGAAAGGACATAACAACAGATTGACACAACTGTATGTGTACAGGTACACATGTACATGTATGCATTTACATACAAATAGTGGAATATTTCCACACAGCATGAAGACATTGATATAATTTCATTGAAATCACCAGCCACAGATAGAACTTCAATAGATCTTTGGTATGTAAAACTGAAAAGATTCAGAAAGAACGTTTCACATTTTAAACATCATCTTTTTTTTTTTTTTTTTTTTTTTTTCTGACCATAGACTATGATGACAGCCTTACTTAGAGGACCTCTCTATTGAGGAAAGTGTATTTCTTTCTTTAGATCTTCGCATTTTTGGAGCAGAAGTTGAAATCAGTAAGTTGCTCTGCCTAAAAATGATGGCTTTTGCTTTACATACTACAGAAGGGTCCAAGATACACACATGGAGCTGCACCTAAAGGACCCACCACCACTAGTCCAGAACAATCCCATTGTTTTATTTCCATGAATTATATCCCTTTCTTGTTGCACTTACCGATAGTTCAGATCTCTGTAGAAAACCATTCCTCTTTTGCAATCACAGAATCACAGAGAGAAATCTTTTCCTGGTCCAAATATGTGCATTTGTAAGTTTTTAGCGCAAGCACTGTGAATCTTGGGAGCTTTGGCTGGAACACTAGAAAAGGTAACATTGTACTAGTGAAAAAAACATCTCTCCGTGAGCCAAAGGCTGAAGCAAAATGCTTTATGAAGCCCAGCTGGCAAATGAACAAGTGGAGATGGATCTTACACTGGGCTGTCAAGGCAGTAATGAGGAGAACATTCCAATGGTAAATTAAATCATATCGAAGCTGCATTACAAATGGCATTTTAAAAGCATTGGAGGAAGGAAAAACAATCACTATTGGTGCAAGACAGTAAACAGCACCAGTAATCACATGTATTTCACAAGAAAAAAAAAATGGGTCTATTATTAGCACAGGAATTTTTTATATACTTGAGCTCTAAATCAGCACCAGCAGCTGAAAACGAGCAATATCAACCTAGGTTTTGTCCCAGCTAGTAAACAAGACCGGTACAGATCAAAACAACTTTCTCATGTTGGGAATGCATGCTGCTCATCAAAAAGCACAGTGATGAGCAGCTACAGGGAGACAGTCCTACGTTAATCAATCATCAATCAGTCTTAGAAAGTGCTTATTCTGCTGTTATACAAGGATCTTCATTACTCCATGTGCACTGTTCTCGAGAGAGAAGAGATAAAGCCTTTTTCCAATGAATAAAGCAATAGTTTCCATGCAGTAAAACACATTTAATTCTAGACGAAAAAAAAAAAAAAGAAAAAAAGGAGAAAAATAACAAACAACTTAGGTTGAGGCAGTGGTATTCATGAAGAATCTCTATATTTCTCTTTCCTGCTTCTTTACAAAATGCAAAATTATAGCTTCACCAGATTAGGAATGGGGAAAGGGCATTTTAATCAGCAGAGAAATTCTGTTGAAGAGTTTAGAACTTAATATTCTCTTTCAAAATGAGAGGGAGAATTACAATTGTCCAAATTTTGAGGGTGGAAAGAGATACAATGAGATGTGTGCCCTTTCAGAGTAAGCAGAGGGCTATTTTAAGCTCCATAAGGAAAATATATAAGTATGTTAAAAAGCTGATAATAATATCAGTTTAAGCTAAAGGTTAAGTATTGAAACAAAATGTGTATAACTCCTCAGTATAAATGCAAAATCAGAGTGCAAAAAATGGCTTAAATCTGCCGTTGAGTTTTTTTGTATTACAATTCATAACTTTTGAGATCTTCAGATCATAATATTAAATCCCCTGGAAAAGAGGGGTGGGGAGAGAAAAATCATTTCTGCTGTTTATTTTTGAAGCATAGGCATTTTCTTCCCTCTAAGTGAGCCTACAACCACCCTGGCACCTATTCTGCACCACTGAATAACAACTGGATGCTCATGCTTGGAAAGATGGGTGAGGGAAGCAATTTAAAATTTATTTTCATAGTGGAAAATAGGTTTTGCCAAAATAGTTTCAGTTTATGAAAGGACAGAACAGCTGTATTTGGTTTATAATAAATCTTTCACAAATCAGTAAAAGCAAATAGACAGCACAACTGTAACCCATAAAAGTGGAAAATATTAAACAACAGACAGTGAAGTTGTTAAACTTTCCCACAGATGCTGTTGGTAAAAAGCCTCTGCAGAATACGTACATGAAATGTGCATGAAAAGCAAACCTGAAGGCAGGGGGCATTGGAATGAGACAGAAATACTTATTAGAGCAATATCCTATTAAGTTGGCTATTCTGGGTATGGAGGAAGGTGTCTCCAGCAGTTTCCTACTCCTATTACTGAATGTTAGTGCAGAATAATTACTTGCTTGCCAAAAATATCAGGACATTGACCCTGCAGACTTATTGAATTCGTACTGCTTGCCTCCAGGCCATGTCGGGGGTTATTCAATTTTGCCTGAGGAGGACAATCTATTATGAGAGATGAGTCAAGAAGGCATCTTCCCTGATTGCCCACCAAAACCATTATCGCGGCGTAGAGGGGCCATGAGCAGCGAGTGGGCAAACGAGGCAGCGCTGATCCCGATTACCGGGGGACCAGACACAATTTGCATCACGAGCAGCAGCGCGGCTCGGGGCAATCAGCCAGGGACGAGGCCACAGCCTGCACACACCCCAGTGTTCACAGCACAAGTGCCGCGCTGCTAATTGCTTCTGCTTGGCCTGGCACGGAGGAGGCTGATTGGCTTGATCTGCAGCTGGATGCATGTTCTTACACCGACAAAACCCCACCAGAAATTATCCTCAAAGGGGAAAGGAAATGTTAAGGTGCAACACATTCCTACACCTCTGACACTGCCTCTTGTTACGGCGTAATTGTTTGATGTCGACACTGGTCAGGCACTTAATGAGACAGAGTCAACCCACAGCTCCATCTAAAGAAAACAGACTAACAAAACCAGCAAAAATGTTTCCATGGAGTTAGACATGCAAGCAAACAAACAATAGCAAAGCCCCACACGATTCATAATTTTTTAAATATATGTAAATATACTTTTATATTTTTTTTTAATATATATACGTAAATATGCCACAAACTTGCCCCAGAACCTGACAATATCAATAGGAACCTTTACAGTGGCCTTCAACCACTTTAAACTAGGCCCCCTAGAATTAAGGTCGTATTCTCACAAGCTGTAAACAGGTTCTTCACCTTTGAAAAGAGCAGTGCTGTAGTACATACCTGAATACAGTCGCTTAATTTACGGAACTAATTGGACATGTAAAATAAATCAATGTTTTCCAGTTCTCAGAGGATATGCTATTCCCAAGATTGCTCAGTGCTAGTGAAATTGATCTAAGACCTGCCTCAAAGCAAAATGAACCCACTGGAAAGGCTATGTGTCTCATTTAAATGTGTTGGGTATTTATATTTCAAACACTTTAAAAACTGCTTGTTAGAAAACAGAAATTTAGTGTAGGAATTTATGTGAAAACATAGTTATGAGCACAGAAAAATGCAACTTTTTACTCAATCCTGTTACTAGAAAAGTGGAGAATCCTCCTCCCAGCATTTTATCTTCCCTTCCCTTTCCCCCCACCCCCAACATTTTGGGTAGTCTGGAAATTTGAAATTGTGACTGAAAGCTGTTGTCTTAATAAAACCATTTTACAATTCCAATCCTAACACTAACATTCAAGAAATATTTTTGCCTAGATTTTAAATTCAGTTGAAGCCTACATCCACTAAACTAACAATATGAGAATTAGATAATAACTTGAACACAACAACAACACCCCACCACACTTTACATTCTTTTGTTGCCTATGTTAAGATAAATTGCCTTGTTTAAAAAGAGAATTTGAGAGAACAGGAAATTCTATTATTCATGGATCACCAAAAAACAAGAGTGAGGCAAGCCATACATGAACTTAGTCCAAAGTATTCTGCCATGATCACTGCCACTAGTCTCTGAGGACTGTTTGATGAGCAAAGTGAAACCACCTCTTGAAACCACAGCCAGGATTACTGTGAGGGCAAACAAAGGAAGATGAAGACATTGTGCCAGTCATGTCTGCAGGGAGTAATAGAAGCCCGTGTTTAAGGGTTTGGCTTAATATCCCTGGGCGTATTAAGCTTGACAAAGTCAGTACTTTCCTCATGAAAACTCAATCACATAATTGACTGCTGTCCTTAAAACAAAAATCAAACTGCTCATACCAACTTTTTCCATTCACTTACTCCCGTCATGAAGCAGAAGAACAGTAACCATCAGGATGTTGCAGAAAGACTCAGATCTTCCCTCCATTCAGGGTCATCTGCACCAGCCCCACTTTGATATCTCCATTTGGGATATCTAAGATGTGCATTTGTATTATATCTAAGATATAATGATGCCAGGTGGTTCAGTTCAGGCCCTTGATCACATCATACAACACTATTATATGGAACTATTACAGTACTATTATAAAACATTAAGCAATCACTGAAAATCATTCAAACCCTTCTCTGAAGAAGCATTCTTACTTTTCTCCTTGGCTTTTCTGGAGTGAGTATTGTAACATCAGATGGATGACTTCAAATCCTGGGACAACTTTTGCCTGAAGTGAACTGAGGGGCCTCTGGCCAAGATCCTCCATGATACATTTTTTCTGTGTTCCAGAGCACAACATATCCCATGCACTGAATGAATAAAAGTTCTTAAGAAAAATATTACAATAACGAGATAACAAAAATAATAACGTTTTGCATTCTCAGTTGGTGTTTATTCAGTTGAAAGCTAAATCCCAATTACATGCATGAAAGAACTATATTAAGGAAGTCTCCATTTTAATATTTACTAACTTCTTAGTGCCTGACTTGGCAGCCATCACAACATTTTTTCAGCCATAGGGGTTTTTGAAGGCTTTGCTCTCTTTGAGCAGGATTGGCTAAAGATCTGGATGGATTTCCTTTGTTTTGCTTTCAAGACAGCTAATGAAGGAAAGTGCTCTGTTGAGCCTCATTCAAAGGCTTTCTCAGCCATACTGATTGTCAGGATACCTTGCCCACACCAGGGAGAAATATCCAGGTAAGGGAAGGCACAGGCTGCATCTTTTACCTTAAATCCTGTGGAGAAAGAGAAGCAAACAGCTAGCCAATGCATTTTGTAAATGAATATTTCTTGTAGGTAGGAGAGAGCAGCACAGAAAAACTAACTTTCCTGACTCCCTGCTCTTCTTTGTTCAGCTTCTTTTGGCCTGCTGGGAGGGCAGGATGTCACACTTGAGGAGAGTTATGGTGCCAAATGATTCTGGATTTGCCAACATAAAGATTACCTTCCTAGTACATTTAGCACAATCTGCTAGCATTAAATACTAAACCCCAAGTATTTTGTGTAGTCTCTACACAAATACTATCTATCCACCTTTTCCACAGAGACCACACCAATTCAGAGCTCAAGATCATATTGGCATCCCTCTGATCTTTACAGGTACCTGAAGATTATTGTCCAGATGTAATATATTCTTAATGATACATTTTCCATTGCAAGGCTGCCCCACCCTAGACAGAAATCAATATGCTTTAGAAAAATCTGGTTTTAGCTCCATTAGAAAATATGACTAATGACCTTCCTAAAGAAAGACATTTAATGCAGTCTTTCTTGAAAAGGCGGTAACAGATAGGTAGGTAACATAGGGGAAGCACAACATTTCTGTGACCATTGTGGCTTCACTGTAGATGAATTTTTCAAGTGATATCCACAGTCCAGCACAGTGATATCCACAGATCTGCACAAACTGCAGAAGAGAAAAATTACAGGATAATCACATATGTTCCAGAAGGCTGTGTACCAGCAATATATAGCTGCTTATGGCAAAAAATGCAAAGCTTTAACAAATCAGGAAGAACTGTTCAATCTTGTTCAAAGCTTGTTCAATTACTGACATGGGTATTTTAGAATGCACCTGACAGATTTCTTTTCCATTCCCGGCATTTTTTGCTACTTCTTTCCTACTAGGTTAATAGCCTTATTAATATCCCCAGCATTGAATGTTCAAAAACTAGTATTTTGTAGTATTTCCATCTTGAGAGAATCAGATTAATCAGAAATGACAGGACATAATAGAGTCATATTGCTTAACTCTACCCTTTACTCACACAATTCTCTTATAGAGTCATCATCCATTTGGCATGACAAAAGGCAGGAAGATTTGGCAGAGGAGGTGATGATGCTGAGCTTCTGCCTGAACCACAGACACACAGTCCTCTACATTCTGCCATGACAGAAAAGTGCTTTTTTAGTATTTTACATGAGATAAAGTTACTCCTTTGTGGAGACTGTCCTTTCATTTTCAAAAGCAACCTTACTCCTACCTCTGGAAGTGCCTGGAAGTCAATCAGCACCTCATCTGGAAGGATTGACTTGAAACATTGATTCTTGAGGTGCTGGATTAAGGTAGCAGGAGTGAGGCAGATTGATCCCATTTGTAGATTTGCACTCAGCTTTTATGCTATAGAAACCATTTTTACATTTTTCAACTCCTGTACTGACCAGCTTTTTAGAGAGAAAATGATTTTACCTGTGGTCACTTTAGGCTTGGAGACAGAAGAGTGTATCTGTGGCCATTTTGAGGAGCTCATCAACTGAAAAAAATAAAATTTAACAATTCAATTAATTAATTAATTGTGTCTAACACTTTGTTTTTATTTTCAGTTTAATGATAAGTAAGGATTTTGTTTAAACATATTTTGGAAATGGTTTCAAGCTCTTGAAACCGTTAACATAATTTACCATGTAAATTGCTACTTAGATACTTTGGTGCAAGAGAGTTACTTATCTAATGCAGTGCAACAAGTCCAAAAGGGCTATTAATTTATGTGATATAAATAATTAGCTTTACTTACTGTTTAAAGAATGGTAAAGCTCTATAAAGAAAGCTTTTCTCCCAAGCTTCAAGTTATATAGAGATCTTTATATACCAATCCATAATAGCAAGTTACCAGGTAACTTAAATGGGCCCCGTAAGTAAAAAATGCCTGGCAGAAATGATGAGCCAACAAAACATCCTTCTTCGATACTTTTCTGCTATAAAGAATTTGACTAAAGTAGAAGAGAGGATTGCTTCCCAGGAATCCCTGAATGGCAGTGCAATGCTTAAGAGCTATCATCAGACATACATTCAAACAAAGCATAAACATTTTAAACCTGCCTCTGTGGCAAGAAGGGTCCTCTGGCGCCATGAAAGTTACTTCTGGTCATGGACCATAATTCTGAGCTCAGCAGTGTTTGCATATATATCTCCATCTGGGAGAGCAGCAGTAAAAGCATGAAGGTTTCTGGTTTCCGTATGACATTTCTGGCATGGATGGATTTTACTCTGCATTGGAGGATTAGGATTAGAGTGCAGACGTAATAAAGTTTCATGTCTTCTTTCCCAACCTGGGCTCTTCTTATTAGAATCACATGGAGACATAAACTGATTGTAAAAATAGTAAGTCTGTTATTATTTAGGTTATATTTATTATTCGTACATGGGATATGTTGTGAGAACAATAAATTCTAAGCATGTACCAACAAAGTGATATTAATAAATCAATCACCCATACTAAGTTTCCCGTACATAAGAATTGCTTAAGCAAATAAAAGACTTTAAAAAATAGCTTTAGATTGGCTTCCACTATTCATACAGTACATCAAAACCTGGCATATAAGATGAAGACTTTTCTACAATAGTGCTGTCAAGGTAGGTATGCATAAAAGGCAGAGGCACACACAGCAAGAAAAGATGGCCATCAAACTGACAGTTGATGAGAATCCTGATGAGAATTAAATCTGGGGAGGTGAAAGAGTGAAGCAAAGACCACAGCTTAAAACATCAGGAAGAATATTATCTTCTGGGTTAAGACATAGCTTGAGTGAGAGGACCTTGAGATAAGCTGGATGGAGTGAGTAAACCTGACTGATAGATGGGAGTGTGTCTTGCCTGTAGCAACTGAAATAGGAGGTAGTGGCAAGAGAAAACATTAACTGTTGTGATTTTTGTACCAGAGCTGATGACAAAATATTTAAGAGGAAATGGCAAGAGGAAACAACCCAAGATCTTAGCCTGAGAAGAAGAAAACAGACCTGGTGCAATGATGCAGAGGTGTTAGCTTGCTTAAATCAAGTTGTCACTCAAAAGACAGAAATAAAGACAAGAATAAGGTCTTCTGGGATCTGGGAGGTGCAAATATGCACTGACTGCAACCACAAGTACTACAACAGAAAAATTGACTCAGCAACCCTGATTCAAAACAGGATAACTGACATCAGTACCACAAGGAGCAAGCCTTTGGAGCACTTTTCCTCACTTTAACTGGCTTCTGTGATGGTGATTTCTCTCTGTTCTTCTGCAATGATGTTTTCTCCCAGAACTTTTTTCTGGGTTCTAGCAGCACCACTGAAACACATAAAATAAGACTGTCTAGCCAAATCATACCACATAACTAGCTGTCCAGCCTCTGTTCCCTCAGGAGGTATTAATTTCAGGCACATGGCACAACAGGTTAACACAGGTTCACCTCTGTGTTTTCTGATCAGTAGGTCTCAGGGGTCCATCCTATGCCACAGGTCCTGCATCGAGCCCAGCCCAGCCCTGGAAGCCCAGAGCAGAGCAAAGCTCCTCCCAGCACTGCCTTTGATGGAGCAGCTGCAACAGCCAGAGTCGGCTCCTGATCCATTCTCTTCTCCTCCAAGCTCAGGATTGGTGCATTCCTAAGAGTAGAAAATGGAGGAACAGGGTAGGAAACCTGAGTGGATGAGCAAGGAGCTCATTGAAAAGATCAAAAGGAAGAGGAAGGTCTATGTGATGTGAAAAAAGGCTGCCCAGGGAGGTTGTGGAGTCTCCTTCTCTGGAGATATTCAAGGCCCATGTGGATGCCTACCTGGGCTGCCTGCTCTAAGGAACCTGCTTTGGCAGGGGAGTTGGACCCGATGATCTTTCAAGCTTCCTTCCAACCCCTACAATTCTGTGATTCTTCCAGGGCCTAAAACTTTTTCCAGTCCATAATTTCAAGCTTTCAAACTTTTGCTACCATACAGATACTTCTGGACGCTTGTCAAGTCTTTCTGTGAGTTTGCATGGAGTCAAATTACTCTAAATAACTCTCTCACTTTTGTCAAAAAGCTGTACAAATCCTCACCTCACCTTTGGAAACATCCTTCTGTTCAGGATGACCATTCCTCAAAGGACCTAGAAAGAATGAAAACAAAATAATAATTCCATATTGTGATTTGGCAACTATTTTGTACTTTAATGTGGGAACACAGGCACCACATCTTCCATAGTGCTTGCATAATGTTCATTTAAGCATATGTGTGAGAAAGCTGGTGTATAAAACATTAGGTTAACATTTGGCGTCTGAAACAGTGTTGCAGAAATTAATAGCTCTAGCTGGCAGATAACACTCATATTGACCACTGACCTATTGAACTGTTATATTTAGAAAGATCATTTAAAGGAAAATCTCATAGGCTATTGAATTTGAAGCTGTTCCAGCTACTCTGCAAGTTTTTTTTGTTTTTTTTTTTTTTTTTTCTCCCTTTCTTTCCCCTGCAGTGGAATTCTCCAAGGCAAATGGAGTAAAATATTTTGCTGGAGGGGATACTTTACTTTCAAGATTTATTCCTTTGCACCACAAATATATCAAGGAAAAAAAAAATCAAAGAATACAAAAAAATGTTGAAAGAATTTGAAAGTTTATTTTCAATCTCAGTATGAGAGTTTGACAGTCAAGCAGGGATTGTTTGTTTTATTGTGTGAGGGGGGGTAATTTTTATATTAGGCAGCTACGATCAAATTGAAATAACTCACATTTTATTTTAACATCAGTTGTTTCCCCTTTGATGCCATGTCAGGGGAAGAGATTGTCTTTCCTACTTATCTCAGACATCTGCTACAGAGGAATTGTCTGTTAATTATCTTGACAGATATAACCTGTGAGCTTGTTTTGATGAGCTGTGATCTATACAATGTAAAATATATCAAAGCATTATGTACACAAGCCTATTTAGCATGCTAGCAGCATGTATTTAGACATGCTAGGTCTCTGCGTTTGTCCTACCACTAGTTTGTATGTTGATCTAATGCTTCCCTTCCTATATGGAATATGATGGACAGACCACCACACGCACACCCTATTACCACCTGCCTTTCACCAAGGGTAGAAATACATGTATGTATTAGACTATTTAATAAAATCTGGACAATCCAAACCTGAGGGAATATTTTGCTGGTCATTTCCCCTCATGCATTCTCCCTCCTTTATTCTTTTCTTACAGCATTGCACACGACTTTTTTGCCCTTATCAAATGTCCATACTGAAAACAAACAAATATGCCTTATCATTAAAGAGTTTCTCACCAGGAAGTAAAAGAAAGATGTGCTCCTACACGATTTGCTTACATATTCTGCAGATTGTAGATAGTATAGCTTTACATTTATTGAAATTGTCTTTTCCCCTGAGTTCTAAGAAAATGTGCCTAAAGCTATTATCGCATCTATCGACTCTGTGGGATTTAACGGACATGGCTTCTGCTCCCAAGTGGTTGGAAAATGACCTCTATGAAGCAAAGTTCAAGCAGAGTGAAAGCTCTGAGACTGAGATTAGAGACCTGTCAGTTGCCTGGTAGGATAAAAGTGTAAAATTATATGTGACGCTCAGTTCAGTCACATCAAACAGCTCAGAAATGTTTACTGAATGAACTACACAGTCGCTAATTACACTTTCCCCTTAAGTATTCACATTATCATGGGCAACAAATACCCAGAGAATATGGCAAGGGAAAGCTTCTAATAAGTATGCAACAATTACAGCAGGCATGGTTTTGCACCTTAATTTTCTTACCATGATTATTTATAGCAAAGAGGCAAATTTGGCCTGTCATCGCATACAGTATCTCCTTATCTCTGTTTCAGGTCTTCTGAGAAAAACATTTGATAAATTTCAAATCAAAACAGCAACAGGAGCATATCTGCTTACACGAAAATAAACACAGCCTTACTCGCAACATGGTACAAAACATTTCCTTAACCTAGTGACCTTTAGTGACCAAGCTGGTCAGTCTGGCCAGGTATATTATATCGAATGGTTACACGCAGTTAAAAACTTGGTGAATCAAAGTGTGTTGAAATTTCTCTTCCACTGTTTTTCTAGAGGAAGGAACTAAACCTGGTATACCTTGAATATGTTGCAAATCTGCTTTCTCTTGATATGCAGTAATTCCAAATTTTGAAATGTAATACAGAAGCCTGACAATGAAAAGTCCATAGGCATGGACCACACTCTACAATATTGCTCACAAAAACTTTTGGCCATCAACATGATCCTGAGAGCAAAAGCAAGACGCAGGGGCCGAGGGTCTTCTGAGATGAGCTTTGTGGGCCATTGGGTGCAAAGAGATATTTCAAGCAAGAAGAGAAGAAAAGGCCAGGGGAGGCCCTGCTGCTGGTGTCCATGCACTAGAAAACGTTCTCCACTCCATCTGCTTCCAAGCTTACTTACCCTAGGTTGAAGGACCAAGATCATTAATCAACCCACAGAGAAAGAAAACTTGGATGATCCACTTCTTCAGGCATATTGGCAACAAAGCACTGAAGCATGCAGTGATACAGAGAAACTGCTCAGCCTGCTGCCATTTGCACACTGCAGGTGGAAAACTTCTGGCTCCTTTTTTTTTTTTTTTGTTATTTGATTCTATTTTTTAGTTTGTTTCTTTGGTTTGTTTGTTTGTTTTTCTTTCTTTATTTCTTTGAAAATTCATTTTACATGATGGGAATCTTATTTTTTTTTTCCCCTCAGTGTTTTCTTGGAGTTGTGCTATGGCTATGAAATGAAGAATCGATTTGTTTGATGGGATAATTAGAACAGGTAAAAGCTGATACATTATAAAACTCACAGTTACACTAAACTGTTGACCCACTCTGGAAGAAACCATTGTTTTGTCATTTAAATATTTCTACTGTCAACTCTAGTACAGTTTAGATAAACTGTTTTACATTATCAAGTGTAGTCAATGAATTATTTCAGTTATTGAACAAACATAGCTTTATCTGTCTCTTTTAAGTGTACCTTTGAATTCTTTATTCTTGCATTTTTTCACAGATAAAAATTAGCTTTTTCTTGATCTTTGTTAATTCCAAATTCTGTAACATCATAAAAAGCCTAATCAACAAACACAGAATCTTAATCTTCTACAATATATTCAATAAATTGTTAGTAAAAAAAAATATATTTTTTTTGTCTCCACTTTCACATGATCTCTAAAACATGTGCTTAATTAAAATTGATCTCTCTTACTTGAAATCTTTACAGAGTGACTTAGAGAAACATGGCCTCAAACACAGTTATTTGAATTTACATTAGCAGAAGATCTAAGCAATAATATGTAATTACTGTTACATAGTGTCATTTACATTTAATGCTACTGTCTCAAGAATTTTAATCATGACAAAGCATACAGTATTTCCCATTGAGTTTTATGACTAATTGATTAAAACCTCAAAAATATATAAACAATTGTACCTGGCACTGTGATCAGTAAACACAGCACTTCTTTTTTTAACTTTTTTTTTTTTTTTTTTCTCATTACAAATATTCTGGAGTGAGGGGAGTCTGGTGCCTGAGGTCTGGGGTCTGATTCACAGCTATAGGTCACAAAGGGGAAATCCCACAGTATTTTTTCCTGCTAGCTGAATTAGCCAGACTGGGAAATCTGGAGAATTAACCCAAGATGGCAGTGGTGGGGGCATCTCTGCGATATTCTGCTGTTTATGGCTGCACATTTTAAGGCTCCATAATCATCCTTGAGAAACCTAGTGAACACATGAAAAAAAAAAAAATTCCTTTTAATTTCTACCTGTGTTTGACTAAATAAGCAGTAGCCTCATGGATTTGCTATCTTTCCTAATCTCTTCTGAAATGCCTAATTTATGTTTGGCCAATTACCAAACTACGTTATTTATTTGTCTGTTTCATTGTTACAGGTGTTCATTCTACCAGGAAAATCCAGAAATGGGTGCCAGAGAAACTAAAGCTGTTCTGCAGCCAAAGCAGGTTAAGATTGCAAGGCTATGTTCCAAGACATTCAAGTAGCTCAGAGAAGTTTGCTTCTGTGGAAAAATAATTGTAAATACATGGAAATAAAAGGAGTACCTGTTCCACAGTGCTTTGCCAGGAGAGAAAATCCAACAGTTCTATGTTTATCTAAATTTTTACCTCTGTTGTCTCAGGTAGTTTGAAAGCAGACAGCTCAAAGACAGACTGAAAGGAGTATTTCAGCCCAGGTGACTTCACAGAAATCCCCAGGAGCAGAAACAAATCCATGCTCTTGAGTGGTTGATGTATCAAAAATATCTCAAGTCTCCCTCACGTGTGATCTGTTAATGGTAGAATTTTAATACAAAACCTGATCAAATTTGATGAGGAGTGGGAACAGGATAGGAAGGAAAACTGGTTTACTAAAACAGCTTGGAAATCATGATGAAATAAAACATGTGTTTAAAATGATGCACATATTCCATGACCAAAAACCGATGTGGAAAGAAGCCTTTTTAGAGCAGAAGTAGATTTTCTTCAAACTTTGCCATTCATGGATAATTTGCAGACCTACCTCTGCTCAAAGTTTATTTACACAGTCCCAAATCTCTTCACAACTCTCTTATTCTTGGCTGTAAAGGAAAAAGAAAAAAAAATAAAAAAGCACAACATACTCTATAATTTGGAAATGAATATCCAAATCTTCCCCTCTCACATTCCTTTTTTATTCTCCTCCCAGTATTCAGAGGCAACAAAGAGCAGTAGCAACAAAGCACAACTTGTCACACTCCTGCAAAATCACAGAGTGATGGCAAGTGCCAGAGATACTGAGGGAGCTCAGCAGTAGAGGATGCCTGAGTAGGTGTTGACAGAAATACTTGTTAAGTGCAAATTTTCTGTGGTAGGGGTGCTAATGTATCAGATAACATGACCTAAGGTAGATAGTCTTGAACTGGGTCCCGAAAAGTGAGGCTGAGCTTTTCTTTCTGGAAAACTTTTCCTATTGGACTTTCATAACTCCTGTCCTCTGTAACAACAGTTGCAAGAAAGATATTTTCAATAGAGAAGAGAAGAGAAGAGAAGAGAAGAGAAGAGAAGAGAAGAGAAGAGAAGAGAAGAGAAGAGAAGAGAAGAGAAGAGAAGAGAAGAGAAGAGAAGAGAAGAGAAGAGAAGAGAAGAGAAGAGAAGAGAAGAGAAGAGAAGAGAAGAGAAGAGAAGAGAAGAGAAGAGAAAAAAAGAAAAAAAGTGGAAAATCAATTTAAAAGGCAGAAAGTGCTTTCAGATGTTTCAAACTTTTGTTTCATTTTTTTTTCTATAGAAATGATTTTCAAAAAATAAAGACTTGAAGGATATGCCCTGTGCTTGACTTCCTGTGGGCTAGGAATAGGATAAATCATGTCTTTGCTTGTAAAAGGTGATCTTTCCTCCCTCGCAGTGGTATCAGCGTCTGCAGGTCTATATCCACAGGGAACAATTAATTTTTTCCCAAACAAGTTTGTTCATTAGAGTATCTGACTACCACTTTATTTATTTCCAATAGATGGTGCCCTCTTTTTGCAGCAGATGTGGAAACCGAAAATAAGTTCTTGAAAATATGCCGTTATGATTTGGGAATGTCAGGCTGGAACCAGCAAGAAACCCAGGCTCTCCCTCTGGTACTAAGGGGCAAGTTTTAACTAGCTAATTGACGTCCTGGAGAAGATGGATAACAAATATTGCCTTTGTGTAAAATGTGAATTACACACTGACAACAAAAACAAGTAAAAGCCCCTTCCCTTCACAGATGCTCAACTCTTAACTCTTCCCTTCTGCTAGCACCATGTTCCTTCACCTGTATTGCTCTTCTGGCCCAGCCAGGGACTCAACATCCAAAGAAAATATCAATTTGCAATGCTTTCTACTCTCTCTTTCTCTCACTTTTCTCATCAAGAAATCAGTTTTGACATTATTTCTCCATTACAAAAATACTTTACAAAACATTTTCTTGCAAAATTCAGCTTTAGTGATTCCTGCCCTTTCACTGCTCCCACACCTGATACCTCCAGATGGCCAGGTGGATTGCCTGTACCATTAGGAGAGTGGGCACAGCAACCTCGCGGCTTCCCTCATCACGATGATGTTGAGCCAGTCCTCCAGGCAATTTAACAGCTTTCCCCGCCACAATAAACCACTTTATAGCACTCTTGCCCGCTTCAAATTGACCTGCAGGGCACATTTCAGTAGCAGCTTAATTCACTTTCTCCCTTCCCTTGAGCTGAAAACAGTAGGGCATTAGCTGCTGTATAATGTGACGTCTATGTCTTTTCTCTCCTATTATCTAGAGTAAGTAAATCATAAAAACTGCAGTATAGTTGTGTGTTGATTTAAATGAAGAAATATGGTTCAATGTTAAAATAATTCCTTTAATTTATATATAGCAAAGCTTCATGCAACATATTATTTCAATGACATTCCAAATCAAGATGCGCAAGCTTGAGAAATTATTTGATTAACTTCTGTATTGTAAAACATCTTCTCATGGCAAGTACTTAAGCCTGTAAGAGCTGCCAAGTTCAAACCACTGTGGCTCATGCTATAAGTCTTTCTGCAGCCCTTTGGGCCACTCTGTAACAAAAGCTACCATTTTGCTGTCACTGTCACTTCACACATTCAGTCTCTAAAGCTCTGTTTGTTGTTTCATTCTGTTCTATGTCTCCCTTAGGAACTTCTTCATTTTAATATAAATAGAGCGCTTCATCATGCAGTGCCAAAGACTGTGGAAGGTACAACTCTCAATATTACCAAAGACGATGCATACAGATGGATTTGGCAGCAGGTTGCAAACAAAAGGTCTTCCTGAAAAGGGACAAACTTCCTAACCCAAACGTATGGAAAGGAAGAGCATGGAATTATTAAAGGAAAGGGAAAATGAACACCTCCCTCTGCTAACCATTGGTTCAATCAGTATTCACAAACTTCTCAGACAGCAAATAATTATGGCCATTTACCATCAAAAATACATCATAAAGTATGCATTTATTTAAAGTTTATTTTTAATAGGACTTTTCTTTTAACATTTTGAAACTAATTGTCTTTCTGATGATTTTTTTAAAAATCCCATAATATTTCTAAGTAAATAGTTTGTATTTGTTTTAGAAAAATGTGTTTCAGAAAAACATTGTTTTTGTTTAATTGTTTTTAATGTTGTTTAAAACTTTGTATACTTTTAAATTTTGCCTTTTTATTCCTGACTATTCATATGATAATAGGATATATGATATAATAATGTTAAATCAGGAGGAGTAGGGTAGAACAGTATGATGGGATCAAGGATGCCCAGGCAGAAACATGAACCCTGATGTATTTAGCTGTTAAGGAAACACAAAAGAGAAAAATGTTTTCTAACATGTTTGTAGCAAATAGCAAGTAAGTAGTAGTCGTAGCTGTAGCAATAATAATAATGTGTCACAACCACTGCTTATAACTCCAGAACACAGTAGCTGTGATATCTTACATTCTGGTTACCTAATACTTAGTACCAAGATAACTTTTTTTCGATTTTTAGAAGAAAGTGACTTCTGTTTTTATGGTAATCAACAAAAGTGACACTTGACATGTTTCAGAAGAGATGAATAAAACCAGGGGTTATTTTAATTCTGCAGTTTTACCTCTCACATGCTGGTGTCTAATCCCAGTACCACTCACAGGCTGGATCTAATTCCATTTAGCATGTGGTAACACAAAGGGATCAAATAAAATTCTGGTTTTCTACTTCCAGTAGTTTCTAATGGCTTATTCACATTTAAATCATCTTCTTGTCCATAACCTTTTGGCTTTCACCTCTTACTTGGACAATATAACTGCATCTATCAGATCCATATGGAAATGTTTGGGGGACCGTTAACAGCTCATGCTTGCATATTTAATGTGGTCGTGCCACTTTGAAAGCTTACTGCATGACAATTCTTAGCATTTCTCTTTCCTTGTGTGCACTCTGCAATGAATAAACAGGTTGCTACATATGTTTACCACACTTTTCAAGTATTACGTGTGCACAAACATCCCAAGCCATTCGGAAATCGCTAATATCTAGTTACAAATTCACAAGTGGCAAATATGCAACCATGAAATTCAGTAGTTATAAAGCAGAACATTTGTACATTGTAAATTCCTGTACATTTCTTAGGTTGCATGATGAGGAGCAGCAGGTGACTTTATCCAGTTTTATGTGCACTTTACCTTTCTCAAACACCCCTCCCGCTTCCTTCCTTCCTTCCTTCCTACCAACACTGCTGAAGTGTGCTGCTTTGCTTGTTCACTTTAATGCTAAAACCCATCAAGATGAAAAAATCATTTCAGAAAATTCAATAGGACCAGAGCCGATGCAGACTTTCATCTGGGTAGGTATATTTGTACGGTTATGTATGTGCTCACGTACGCAGATGAGAGTGAGCACAGACAGAAGATGGGAATCACGTTACAGCATTTAATGGTCATATGGCTCTTACCCTTTCTGCCATCCAAAAAAATCACACACAAAGATCAGACCAGAGGCAGGCCTCCTGAACCTCAAAGCAGTGCACCATCAGCCACAAAGACTTCTTACCCAGGCACCTTCCACCTGACGGACACGTCTGCAAAACAGGCATTTCTGCTGCCACACATTGTGGCTGGTGGTAAACATAGTATGGAAATCTGTGGAATAAAACAAGCAGCAAATATATTTATTTATTTTTGAAAGTCATGGAAGTGCTCTTAAATGCACATAAGGGCTTTTACAGTAGAAATAACTTAATTGGTATACTAGCCCTAAGTTCTCTTTGCTGTTTGTTGTAGCTACAAATTCCAGCTTTTTTTTTTATATATATATATATATTTTTTTAACAAACAATTAAATGTTAGAGAAGAGTTATTATAGAAGTGCATATTGGGTAAATGCATAGTATTGAAAAATGTACAAGCACAAAAAGGAAGAATGAGGCTACTCTCTAAAGCCTTTTTATACATTTCTAACATAGTGATCTGCTCCCAAATTACATTTAAAAGCTGCGTAGTTTATATGCTAATCGCCTCTCAAATACATATCTTAGAAAATACTTGTTTGATACCTGTAAAACACCCTTTCCCAGGGCCTATAAGACATACAACTGTTTGATAATTATTCTCAAATACACAGTGTACTACTCCATAAGTAGCCCAGTGCATGGTTCAGCCACTCCTCTCATGTGGTAAGGTAATATTGGTGAATAGAGGGATAGAGTCTACCTCATAACTATAAAAGACAGCCTTACAGTAAGACATAACTGAGGGTTGGTATTTAATCATCTTATTCTATAATTGATTCCTCCTGATGAGGTAGAGCAGTGGAAACAAACGTATTTACTCATAAGGCAAAGAATAGTGGAAAACCTTAGATAATGGTGGTCAAATTCTACCTTCACACAAAGCATTGCAAACTAATTGGTGGTAGAACTTACTTCAGGAGTTTGTGAAAAGTCCTTTCTTATAAATTTTTTGGCATATAAATAATATGCGGTACTTCAGTGCAGGAATAGTCTCGCAACTCATATCTCCACTCTCTGCTTGGAGGTTTTCACCTCACCTGTGTCAAAACATCATAGTCTTACAGCTGCTAATTGCAGCAGAGTGGCGCCTTGAGTTATTTTTGTGGTCAGCAAGAGATGGCATGTGACATTACATGTTATAGTAACCCTCAACGAGGCCTTTCTGTTATAAAGATTTTAATGCAGAAAGAAGAGGGGGTGGAATCTCCCAGCATCACTTTAATCTGTAAGCACAATTTTCTTAATCATTATGTGAAGCTAAGATGATTTGATTATTTATCAGATTTATTGCTTTAATACTAATGCACAGTGCTGTAAACACATTAACTAGCTAATCTTTTTTATGGCAGTTTGTCAAGATAAAGATTATATTAGCTCAGATCCAACTATACTTGGGTTTTGCCCAAGCAGAAACTGCACGATCGATTGCACAAATTTAACACAATGAGTCATTACCATCATATTAAAACCTACCTTTTTGTTTACGTATTAGGTGATATCCTGAAACATATATTTAGTAACTGTCTTATTGCCATTGGCAAGAATTTTGCTGAGTAAGAACCTTGTAGGGACTCCAGATTTTGGCTTGCTCCACCTCTAAAACTTCTACAAACCAGATGTGTTCTGAGAATACAAACAACTGAATTTTTTAGAAGAGCATTTTCTAATCTCTAACAGTTTTTAACAGCCTACGAATAGGCACATGCTCTTTCAGCCGAGAATGTGTATCAGGTTTCCTGGAAACCATCCCACTAGGGCACGACTATAGCTCCAATATAAGCAGTGAAGCACTTAAAAAGGGGCTAATTAGCTATTTGCTGTACTTGACAGATAAAAGATGTATGCAAGCACAGAGAAAAGACTGCAAATATAGATATCCCTGATTATGTTATTGTCCAACATTTTAATTAATTTCTTAGTCCATCCTTGTGTAATGTAAAAGGGTTTTAAAAGATATGATAGTAACAAGGCTGTGGTGTTTCTTTAACTAATCACCATCACTGCAGGGTGCTGGAAATTTTAGAGCACGTTTTATATACTCAGTTCATTGGAGAATTACTTTTACTTCTACTGGCCTTAATTTTTTCCTTTATTTGCAGAACAGCAATGAGAAAGGTGTGATTTGATTCAGCTAGAGTACTGCCCAGAAGCCACAACGGATGCCATTTTGGCATGTAACTCATCCTCAGAGGAGACAGACTGGCTGGTAACTACAAATAGGGGCAGATAATAAAACCCTTAGGCTCCGTCTGCAACTCATTCACTGGGTGAGGAAGTAATGCAGCTTCTCCAAGACTCGTTTTAGCTACCTATAAAATTGGGGAATCATACTTATCTGTGGCTTGTGTGTGCTGTGTGACTTTACTCCCTGTTGCCCTCCCAGTTCCCTGAAAGCCTCAGATGAAATTTCCTAACATATTTTTGCCCCTAATTTTAGCCATAGTAAAGTTGTGTATAATGCAAGGCCAACATAATAAATAAGTTAACCAACCCTTATGAAACAAAACCATTTTGGACGAGGATTGTGATTCCAGCAGAAAATTGAAGTTTACTTAAAGGGGTAACTTTAGGGTAGCTTACTGACATGGTTTCACGATAAACAATGATGTGCAGCCACCTTCAGTGTAAATCACGTTGGTTTGTTTCTACCAATGTTTTGGGAAGGAAGGATAAGGAAGGATTTGGCCCACATCACCTCAAAATAATGAGGTATGCAGTTAAGCAGACAGCTACCAACACAGTAAATAGCAGGACAAAAACCAGCAGTGTTTTAAGCTTTGTTAATAGCGAGGGGCCAGGTACATTAAAGTAGCAGACAATTTGTTTGATAAGCAATTGATATCTGACAGGCCAGTGACAGCCTTGCTGTCAGGAGATCACTGTTCCAGTCTCAGTATGTGACTTTAAAAACTTCACTAGGGGAAAAATTACAGTCAGGCAAGCGGCAGCAAGGCATAGCCTAAGGCGCTATCTGCCAATAACTAAGTCCTAGGGAAAACTGATTTGTGGCTTCTGATCACATGAACCTATAGCCTTCACTATTGACTAATTGTGGTTCATCTGGATGTAGATCTATCTTGGCTAACAAGAAAGCACTAGAGGTCTTCATTTAGCCATTGAGCTAAGTCTCTGGAGACATGTGTGCAGCTGTCTTTACCTTCTTACCAATCAACACATCAAAAGCTGCAGAATATATTTCCACTTTCAGAAATGCAAACTGCAAGTGAGATAAAGTTGCCAAACTAGACTTGAAAAAGAGTGAATGATTATGACTCTACTCCAAATACAAAAGATAAATCATTTATGACCATGCAGAACTTTGCTATATATATAAATTTAGAACAGATACAATGGAGTCAATTTATCTGCTGGACAGCCATATCATTTTAATGTAACTATAAAGGATTAAAACAATTTTAGGTGTTTTTTTTGTTGTTTTTTTTTTTTCCCCTGCAAAAAAATCAAACAGAAGATAGCACCAGCAGACCAGGTGAATGCATATTCTCTTGCACAATATAACTATTGAATGATGTCAGTTTGATTTATTTCTATGAGGATGGTATAGTTAAAAATAGTATACTTGGTGCCCTGGAAATCAGCCTTCAATTACTATGTAAAGCATCATACCTAGTCCAAACAACAAGATCAAATTGAATAAACAAACAAATAAATAAAATTTAAACACTATTGAAAAATTATTTGAAGCTAAAGCTACAGAAGAGACAAGGTCAGGAAATTTGACTTAAATCACTTTCTTGTCTTCTGCTCAGGTTAGCAATTCATTCAAAGAATGGTAGTACTGGCAAGATACAGAGCATCCCCAGTGAAGGAGCGGAGCTCCCTCAGACTCCATCAATTCTATCAGAGTTTAAAAGTCCACAGCAATTTTAGGACTCAATTATACTTTGACTTAAAGTCCAGATTTAGGTCGCATTGGAACTAATGAGCAAACAATTTTCTTCAGTCCCAAATGAATAAGAATTTTGTGATGTCCATCAATCAAGGCAGGATCAGCCAGAGCTGGATCTGACTCACAGCCTCACAGTATGAGGCATACCCAAACCATCACTGCCTTTTCTTGTTTGTACTGTTTCAGTAAGTCAGGAGAAAAGTTTTTCTTGTGAGACTTCTCTTTTCATCCAGTCCAGATGAAAGTACAAGGAGACTCACAGCCCTTGCAGAATTTCAGTATCTCCACGTCAGCTTGGCTGCAGAGGGGAAATGGCAAGAGTTTTTGCCATTTAAAATTTTGCTCTGTTAAAATGGGTTTGCAGCCTGGCACAGAAGAGCAAATTGAGCATGTAAAACAAAAAGCAATGTAAAGATTCCCTTAGAATGTCAATTCTGAAGCTAACTTTGTGCATTTTTCTTACATTAATGGACACCTGTTTCTGGATTGTCTATCTTGACTAAGATCAAAGAAGAAACTAAAACTAGCTGAGGAGTCTGGGACTTAAAATATTAGCAGCAGAGAGGGAGAGACAATTTAGATTTAAAGCCTGTTCTTCAGGGCAGACTGTTCTGTGCAAATAAAGCAGAACAAGCTTGCAGGAGTGTTTTTAAAGTTCTTAGGGTTTAACAGAATAAATTTCTGCATCTGTCAAAGAATACCTATTACTGCTTATTATTACTACTGATTTTGATCTATCACGAGATGCTTTTTTTTTTTTTTTTTTTTTTTTTTTTTTAAGTAACATAAATATCTCACGTATATCTCACATTTCTTTTTGTTGGACTTCCAGTGTGAAGCTTTTGCCCAACAGACTTATGATAAATGACAAAAGGTTCTTGCAGGCAGGACAAGTAGTTCAGCCTGTTCCCAAAGCTGCCACATCCTTCTGGTTACAAGACCCTCTTTTCACGTCGCTTACAGTGTTGCAAAATTAACTCCCAAAGATAACATTTTCCACACTGACATAGTTACTCTGGAAAGTATCTCAAGATCTTTCCTTTCGCCTTTGAAATACAGGAATGGCTCTGTACTCAAAGCAGGGATTGCTTGTTATTACTTTCTCAGAAAATGCTTTCAGTTGGCCAAATTGTAAAACATAGGGAGGGGAAAAAAATAACAAAAAATCACACCTCAGTACAGGCTCGGTAAAAATAGCTTCCACTTCTAAGAGGTTTTACAAAGTGAAATCTCTGAAGATTTCACCTTACTGAACTCACTCTGACCCCCACAAAGGACAGGATGGATGCAAACCCAGTACAAGGGTGACTTGGAAGCATTTCCCTTGTTTTCTCTCCCGCGTCTGCTCCTCTCCAGGGCAGCTGCCAGGTCCAGTAGCTTAGAGCAGGGCACGGCCAGCACTTCCTATGCAGGTGGGGAGAAGCCACTCGAGCTGAAAGCCGATGTGATGGAAAGCTATGAGGAGGGAAATGTGGGGGTGGTGGAAATAAATGCAGTGGGCATGCAAGTGGAGAGAAGAGAGGAAAGCTGATGAAGATTTCATAAAGAATAGGTTAGAGGAAGGGATGGATGAGTGCTAATAAGAAATTTGGAGCAAAATGTTTCATATTAGGAAACACTAGTTTACCAAGGCAGTCAATTTTTCTGCAGTAATAACATTTTTCCTATTATGTTTTATTCAGGAAAATGTTCTCACCTCCTGAATGGAAATTTTGGAAGAAGAAAAAGGCCAGAGGGAGAGCAGGGAAGGAGAAGAGAAAACTTATCCCAGAATAGCTCAGTGCTTCAGATGTTTGCCTAAGCTCCCTGAGACTCCACTCAAGGGCCTAATTCAGACTTGGACCTGAACCTCAGCCTTCCACTTTCCACAGAAATATCCTGACAGCCAGTGCACTGGTTACTTCAAGGAGACACTTGTTTCAAATGCTTCTACACAAGCTTCATTATAGGTGAATTACTAAAGCTCTAAAATTCATCATTCTTTAATAAGAAAATGCCAACATACAAACTCCCTTCCTTAGTCCAATTCCTGCACCCCACATCCCGCACTGCCTTATTGTTCAGCTTTTAATACCACAGACATGCCTTGTTTTCTCAGGTCTCCCTCTCCTCATTCGGTGTGCAGGACAGAGCTGCTCTTGGAGATGGATCCAAGCTGCAAAGACGACAGCTGTAGTGCCCTTACTTCATCCATCACTGAAGTTTTCAAGTATGCAGAAAAGGAAGCTGGCATTCACAGATGATAAGAGGTGATCTTGTCTCGTCATCAGAGCAGTTCAGCACCTCAATAAAGAATTAAGATTCTTCTGAAATACATATCTCTGACAGAAAATGTTTCAGAGGAGGTCACTACCTGAGCACCTGACCACAGACCGAAGGTGCCGATCAGCAGAACGCACCACACCTAGGTTTGCTTTGGATGTTTTAAGTACATACCCACATTCTGAAGAAAAAAAGCAAAAACAAGTTCTGGATGAGGAGGTATAGGACTCCTTTGACCCCAGACTGTCAAGCCTTAATAAGAGGTTGTTTCCGTAAGCAGCAGCAGCAGCTGATGAGGGAACTGTTTGCTTACAAAGAACACACAAAACAAGGAGACAAGTTATTGTGCTTTCTGATCTTTAGCCTTCTCAAGTTTCCTGGTACATGTATTGCAGACTGCATAGCTGTTCTGTGAACAAATTGCCTTTCTTCATGTTTGGAATTTGAACTCACTTCTGAAACTACCTAAGCATAGAAACCTGCTCTAAACATAGAAAGATGCTCTTGAAACAGAATCTGTGCAAAGTGTTTTTCCTCCTACCTTTGCAGCAGTTTAAGAATTAGTTGGGTAATACAACACCTTTTCTACTCCCAAGAGTTGTGAATTTTTAAATTTCTGAGATAGTTGTTTTCATAACAATGACAAATACATGCATATGATATGAACCAAAATAATTATTTTTAGATCTATTTACAGAATTTCAAAACTCAGAACATAAAACCTATATAAGGAACATACAGAAATACATTAAGTACACTAAAATGTAAAGCCCAGCTAATTTCACCTTTTTAGAAGGAGATGCCACAATCTTGGTAAAACTTTAGATTTCATCAAGGGAGTCTTAAGAAATACAAAATGCAACTGCAGGCTGACATATACAGATGTCAGCCCTTGGGAGAATACATATGGCAAGGACTGGTGAGCTTCTAAAAATAGGATGCAGCTCTCTAGCTCCAGTGGGTCAGATCTCCTCCACCTTTTCCCAAAGAGTCTTTCAGATGCTGAAATGACTTGAAAATCACCTCAACCAAGGATACAGCAGCCACACGCCTCATCAGGGAACACATGTTATGAGGGACTAATGAGTACAGATGTTGATAGAAATGTCAGCTTGGCATTCAGTCCCATTTCTCCTGAGCTTGTGCATGAAGCCACATCAGCAAGACCTTCAGGACTCCCTTTTTACATTTTGAAGATGATTCAGGATCAGGCTTTGGTATCAGGCCCCACTATTGCAACATCTAGGGCACACAAGGGGTTTTGAATTCAGATGTATGCTCCCAATAACTCCTCCCCTCTCTTTCTTTTGCTAACCCAAGAGCACAGCTGAACAACTCCTCCCAGAGGTATTACCTTATCTTTTCTTTTCATTAATAAAGTGACTCCAACACTTTCAACACAGCAGACTAACCAAAACACAAGAATGATTACTCTAATATGTGCCATGATAGGTAAAACCTGGAGGTGTTACCTCATGTATTGTTCTAGAAAATGAGTGATCCCTACCAACAGTAACCCCAAACCGAAGCCCATTAGCAGGGATTGCCCTGAAGCTCTGTGGTAGGGCACTTCCCTCGCACCTGTGTGATCAGAGGAGCCAGAGGCCACTGGATAACCTTTCTCCATCTGCATCACACACTGCCACTGTTTCTCGGTCAGATACAAGAAATCCAGAGCCTCGAGAAGAAAAAAAAAAAAAAAAAAAAAGGTCCAATGCACAAATACTGCATATTTGACCACTACTAATAATGCTGTTCAGAATGCATTACTGATTTAATGAGAACCACTGCTAAGTGTTGCAACCAAAGAGATTAATTCACAAGCTGGTGTAAGTGTCCTCAAAATCAAACTCAGCATGTGTATGTCACCTACCTCGTTCTTATGTGCTTTGCTCCTTTTTCCTTAACTCTGTTTACCAAGAAACATTTCATTCCCCTGCAGGAACAGCTTTCCAATTATTTTCTGGCTCACAGATTAAGTACTATATAATAACAAAAAAGACACCACCTTGTTTGGTGAAGGAGACCTGTCTTACACTTTGCTAACATTATAGACAGATTTCACGGTCATGGGAAAACAAAACACCCCAAATGGAGCGGTTATTAATTCAATAAATCCAGCTGCTCTCAGTGCTCTGGGCAAAAGGCAAAGTTAAAAGCAGCTGCTCATTGATGACATGTGCGACCTGACCAGGGGAAGGTAGCTGTTTTAGCACATCATCCACCACTTTGAAGGCTGACTGCACTCAATTTCTTAGACAATCTACACACCATTTTCAGTTCTGTACCTCCATAATTTATCACAACAATACCTCAAGCATACAGATGGGGGGGAGGGAAATGAAAGCAATTTACAGTATCAAGATGAAAGAAGCTGGACGGCTCGAGAAGACCTACTATGTAAATCATATCCACAACTTGAAGGAATGTCGCCATAATATTCTGGAATTAATTTTTCCAGCATTCCTATACAGGTCACACAAAGGTAAATGTAGTTTCTTCCTCCCCCTACCACCATATCTGGAGTTGTTTATCAATATGTTAAAGAGGAAATTGATTCTACCTCCCCTTTTCTACATGGACAATAGGAACCTTATGTACAAAAACTTCTTATAAAATAACAACAATCAGTAAAGAATTAGTGTTAAATCTATCTATGCATCTTCTCTTCCGATTTTGTAGGCACTTTCTTAAAAACTTACTCTTCATAATACTCAAGATTAAGAAAGGAAAATAATCTTTTCTCACCGGTGGGCAAGATCAGACACAGTATATCCCACTCAGACATATCTCACCAATCACAGCTAACTTTAAAAACAAAAAATGCAGGCAAAAATTATGTGTGATCTTCATAAACATTTCTAATAAATTTAATATGGAATTTTTAAGTTATTATCGTTAACTTGACTTTAAACACAGACCTTTATTTTCAGGCAGCTTCCTAAATCATAATTGGTAAACACATCTGATTAATCAAAGGTGCATTCTTCAAAATGAAAATGCTAATTTCACTTGATGGGACTATTTGCAGACAACTTTGTACCAACAGTTACTGATTTCTTTTACACACAAGTGTATTTTTCCTGGGTGCAGCATGTGAACCGTTTATCCCAAGGAGAACCAAAAGGCCACGTGCAAATATGTTTACACAGTTTTCTCTTTTCTCAATTATCAGTATTATATTTATCTAAGAAACCTCTGAATTTAAGTACATTTATTGTGCCCTTCTCAGCACTTCAACTGTAATATGCTTCTCGGTTTCTCTTTCTCCCAGGATTTACTTTAAAAGGTACAAGCATGTTAACAGATTCAAACAGCTGCTATGGAAAAAAATCATCACGAATGTGTTTCCTTCTTCCTCCTCAATTGTGGATTTAAATCTCAAAATACACTAGGCTGAGTTGCAAGAAGCAGTTGCAGTTACAGGATTAACTCCAGACACCTCCTGCTCTAACAGGCTCGAAGTTGGGGCTTATACCAGTGGAAAGGTGATACAAAAGATATTCATCTCTTGCATTGCACATTGGTGGGTCCTGACATTCTGGGTCAAGCAAACTTTAACGAATTGGAAAACTATTTGAAGTTATATTTAGTTATTTCCAAATATATTCCATGTTTTTCTCTCCTTCCAAGGAATACATTTTTAGATTCAAGGCAGCCAGTTTAAAAGACAGGAGCCTTCTAAAAAAAGCCCACAACCTAAGACTGTGTTTCAGCAGAATATGTAGTATATTCCTAATATGTGGTTTCACGCAGGAAAGGTAACCCGTTCCCATAAAAAGGGAACAGGGAATTACATATTAATTCTTGAACACATAATCTCCATACCTCCAACCCTGCTTCAACTCAAATTGTTAGATAACTTGCACAACAGTCATATGCCCACTGCATAGCTAAAAGGTGTTTCTACTGCCATCCTTCATTTAGGCACATGCGTGGACCCCATCACTCCCTATCAAGCGTGTTTCAGACACGGGCTATTCAATTTAACATTACCATTACCTCATCATTCATTTAGCAAAGACATATATCTTAAAACTGTACTTGTAATATGATGACTCCTTGCTGAAATCACCTACTCCTTGTCTGACCCCACCCTAACACAAAAACTGACTTACAGTTACAATTTTATTTTTCTCTTCTAGTTCTGACATGACACTTGGAGTCTTCAGCTCATTTTCCCAGGGCAGATCCCCTCTGTGAGACCCCAAGAATCCTGCCAACACTTAACTTCTAGCCATCGGGCTACAAGTAATAATGCCGTTGTATTTTGGGGACTGATCATCGTATCCAGTTTCATGGAGGCTCCACTGAGATTCGCAGTGAGTGAACAGGCGGATTTAAGGTTCACAAAGTCACAAACAAACATTTGCCACCTTGTCTGGCTAAAAGGTGTTGGCCAGAGTGTGCAGGTTGAACAGGGAGTGTTTTACAGTTCTTGTCTGAACACTAAGCTCTGCTCAGAGAACATTTCTGGCCTTCTGAAAATCCCAGCCATTCTAGCGTGGCTCTTCCGTCATTCAAACCATGCAAATTTAAAGGGTTTTAAAAGAATTTATGTTAAAAAGCAATTAATAACAATTTACAATACTGAAACATAATATGGTATCTACCACGTATATTTGGTTCCCAATGCTAAGTAATAAATATCTGCTAATAGAGTAAGTAGTCCTACACTAACAA
Source organism: Anas platyrhynchos (assembly GCF_047663525.1). Lineage (NCBI taxonomy): Eukaryota > Metazoa > Chordata > Aves > Anseriformes > Anatidae > Anas > Anas platyrhynchos. The sequence continues at coordinate 7,008,876 of NC_092590.1, forward strand.
GTACCTGAAGTCAACAGCATTATTCAGAGAAAATTGGACTAATTGATATGAATAAGCATGAAATAAGTGTTTTTGTTTGTTTTGTTTGTTTGTTTGTTTCTCTCACTATCCTGTATACTTTGATATTCTCTGTATTGATATGGAAAGAACAGCAGAAAAAGTCTTTGTTGCTAGGAAACTTCACCAGTTCTCAATGAAATTCACAGCAGAGATGTGTGTAATTTGCATTACAATTACAGTTAAATGATCATGCTGTGAATGTTGTATTCCTGATGTCTTAGAATAGTTGTCAAACCTTAAAGGAGGCAGAACAACAAGGAACAGGAAAAAAAAAATCATTTGAGCACCCTATGTACTTGCTATGAGAGGAAAAACTCCATTTGCAGATTTTGTTACCAAAAAAGTTTGCATGTATGTTCAGAGCAGAGAGCTTCTGCTCAGGCACTTTTATAAATTTTGAAATCATTGCTCCACCTCTATAATTTGGAATCCAGTTATAGGACAAATGCAGCTTGTTATCACAGGAACATTTTTTTTTTTTTTAATTTCCCTAATTACTGTACTTCTTACAAGTACATTCAAAGGGCTGAAAGTCAGCATTGCTTTTATTCCTCTGTTTTATCATCTACTGGGTTACAAGGGTAAGGAAGCCCTGACACTCATACAGTCTTTCACTTTTAAGGGATACTTCACTTCTAAAGGATCCTTCTAGGGATGAGCAAAGAAAAATAAACATGGCCACATTCAATAGTATATGTGGCACTAACATTAAAAAAAAAATAATCTGCTTTTTCTATAGGGGACTGAATGTTGTGTGGGATCCTGAGCAGATACATATTGGTGTATATATTTGTACTATATAATTACTGATAAATAGCTTCCACTAGCTCAAGATAGCTGATGTGGGCAGTATCGTAGCAAATGACAGAGCTTGAATCCTTCATTACCATTGGTTTAAACTTGGTGTCTGTGTGAGTGTTAAAAAAAATTTCCAAGTGGTTAAGTTATGTTTAATCTGATATATTGAATGTCCCTGAAGACTTACTCTATAATAGCTTGCTTTAGACTGATACACTAACTCCTTCCCCCACACACCATTTTTCCTTTTCTTTTAAATAACAAATTTCTTTAAAAAAATAAAATAGAGCGTGTGTGAGACGGAAAGCTTATATTTCAGGGAAGAGTGGAGCAAGGGGCCAAGGGAGGCCACATAATTGGGTGTGATGTGTCAGCTTCTCTCGCGACTGTAGGGACCATTCTGTCATCACTTCCGCAGCGCGAAAGCGAGAGGACTGCACAAATCCCCACGTCTCCCGTGACTTAACCAAACACTGTGGTCACCTCTTAGAGAAAAGTCAGTCAAGAGGTGCGCAGGTGGTTTATACATTAGCAAAGGAAGCAAGAAAGGGGGGGATGCTAGAGCAAGGCAGAGAATAAGATAGTGTGACATGAAAAGAGGGGCTTGCCAAAACCAGCATATTCATATCACTTTTGCCAAGCAAATTGCAATAAAAAATGAAAAGAAAAAAAAAAAAGAAAAAAGAAAAAAAAAAAAAGAAAACACCACAATCTAAAGCTACACTAGCCAAAGGTAGATAGCTTACTTTTCAGCTTTGTACTACTCTGTAAACACAGCTCTTCCATTGTTTCTCCAGTCGTTTTCTCTCCCCTAAAGGGAAAACAGAAAAAACTAACAATGCATCACACTTCACCTATGTTCTGAGCAATTTCTGAGCAGGCAGATAAACACAGCCAGTAGTTAAGAGACATCGCAGCTGTACTCCTCTCTCCCTAAACCTTCCTAACAGCGATCCTGTTAGTCCCAATAGGCAGGATTCATCCCCCCTACCTTAGGTGGTAGAAACACAGACCTTCAGGTTGGAGATGGTCATCTCTTTATATTCAAAGGAATGAAATAGGCAGATCAACAGGATGGTTCATTTGACAAATTTTAGGTATGTCTTAAAAGAAAAAAATGCCCTCTATAAATGTCATTTTCTTTCCATTAATTACAAAAGTATAGACTCATAATTCAGATGCTGACATACATACAGGGTATGTGTAGGCTAGCTTTATGACTGTGGCATCTTGCATGAGGGAATGAAGCATCAGCATTCAAATAAATGAATAAAGAGACCTCTAAATTCCTTTATTTCTGTTTGAACAAATTCACATTTAAACCATGCCCAGTTTTAGAAAAGGAAAGGATGATATACCGTACTTTTGTTTTGCCGTACTCCTCCATTGCATTTCAGCCGCATTTAGTTCGATTGAAGTCCACTGTAAGTCATGGTGATGATCCTTCTCCTTTCTGGCTCTGCAGCCCTACGGATCTGAGAAATGAAAAAGCATAAATTAAATTTCACTACATCCTCCTGAAACTCAATAATAAGAATACATATATAAGAATACATATATATACATATATATATGAGAATATGTATATATATATATGTATACATATCACATACATTATATCCCACTGTACATGTGGTTTATTCATCTTTGGAAGCTGTCCCACATCAGAAGGAATGCTATTAATTATTACAATCCAAACTTAATCTCTATTTCTGGCAAACAAGATGCATTTCAACCTGTATCAAATTGTGGACCAGAAATCATTGTTTTCCAGTTTCCCACGTACCTAGACAACTTCTGAATTTACATCCCAGATTTCAATAGTAAACTGGAGCCATGATAAATGTAAGAGTTAATCCTTGAGTGTGAACAGGTCAATAAAACAAATCTCTCCCAGGTTACACTTCACTGCTTTGTTTTACCAGTGAACTTGGTCCTGCACAAGTTCACCCATGCAGTACAAACTGTTCCAGAGCCCGTGAACCTGAAGCAAGAATGCTGTTTCTAGCACCTAATACTGCCATAATTTACATACACACATACTGAAAATCCTCAAGGTTTCCAGAAAAGAGAAAAACCGTGATGTACTATCATCTTTTTGCTGACTAACTTGTGATACAAATTTATACTCTGTGGACTGACACTATTTATCACAGGGATCTAGGAACAGGATTTCAGTGCACTATCTGCTTCTCTGAGTCCTGTCCCTTGCACACAGAGGAAACTGCACAATAAAAGAGCCCAGAAGGATTTACAGATTATGAGGTCTATGCACAAGTAACCTGTAATGAACCAATACCTACAGTTTAAAGAAAACAAACAAACAAAAACCACACACAAATAACTATAACTAGCCATAGAAACAAAACAGAAATACATCGCTATTATTTCAGGTCTTTCAAATAGCAGGAAATGCATTAAAAGAAACAGCAGAGCATGTGTACAGAGTGGATCATATCTCAGACCTGCTTCAATGCAGAGTAGTCTCCATTGTTTGAGAACCTTTCATGTTAGGGCTGGAAAAAAATGTACCCAAGAGGTTACCTGAAAAGCAGATTCCCAATAAATTTACCATGTGTAAATAATTTCAGATACTATTAGAAATGACATGAAATGGCACTTCAAGCTCAGGATTAAAGCTACACTGAATGCCCCAAGTTGAAGCAAGAAGATTAATTTGGTTTACAATCCCTAATTTGTGTGTGTGTGTGTTTTTATTATTAGGATGGGAATCAGGGATGCAAAACACTACACTTGCAGCAATAATCCTTTGATCAGAACCAAGAAATATGAGAAAACTTACAAGAAAGCTTGTTCTCATGAGAGGAACTCCATCTTTGTTTGAGCAAACAGCATCCAGATATCAAAGCTAAATAGCAGGTACATTAGAAATACCATAATGAACACAGCAGTATCTTGCAGTATTTGAAAGGCTTGCATTTGAAGAGCATGCAAAAACAGAAACAGATTTTCTTTCTGCTCTTTCTGTATTATATATTAGATTATTATTGCCATACGTGAGACCTGTGGAATTTGGGAAGGAGCTTTCTTTATGGGCATGACAATGCATAGGATGAGCTCCAGAAATACTATGCCGTAGGGTACATGTTCTGGGACAGGTGTCCCTACCAAAGAAAATTTTGTATTTGACTTCGCTAGCCTGAAATGTACATTAATCACCTGACAGGGTCACTGCCAAGATCATATGATTTATTAGTTCAAACATCAAACATTTATTAGTTCAAACATTTCACATACAACAGGGCAGAAAAATTATTAGCTTGATATTATATACATGACTGTAAGTGTCCTGTTTAGTTTGTAAGTCTGCAGTCACAGTGGGATGAAGTATAAAAAAATAACAGTACTAATACCTTAAAACACTCTATATATGTGAGAATTTCTATTTTGTGGGAAAAAAATCTCAGATGTAAAGAACGCAATCAAATCCTTTGTTTTAAATGGCATAATTACTGATTTCACTGCAAATTTCCTCTAAGTGAAGTTCTCTTAGAACCAGAAACATGTATCCACTTAGCAATTTTCTACAACAAAAAAAACCTGTACAAAATAGTGATTTATTTTTATTTGTATATTTATCAGGACAGAAATCTGCTTGGCTTCCTTTCATTCATGCTCCTCTTATACTTAAAAACAAAGCCCACTGTGTGAAGGGACTTTGAGGCTATGCAAAACAAGTAATTCAGAAACAACAACAAAAAAGAGAACTAGGCAATGTTTTCAATCAAAAGCATAGAACATGGCTGTTTAGATTTCTTCTGATTAAGTTTCTATTTTCTATTTTATACGCATAAACATATATATATATAATAGCTTCTGTGACACTACTATTTAGAACAGAAATTTTGTCTTAAGTACTTTTAAAAGCTTATATGCCATTTAAAAATACATTTATGTACTTATCTACCAATGCTTATGTTGTTACTCCTCTTGTTTAGACTAGGGATTTCCAGATTCCACAGAGCTAATGCGGGAAGTATTTAAAAAAAAAAAAAAAAAAAAAAAAAAAAAAGCAAGCATGCTGAAATAACTATTTTTTTTGACAGACTGACAGACATAACACTTGAGTAATGAGAATTTACTGATTTACTGATTGCTGTTGTGAGGTTGAGTACAGGTAACATAGGAGTGACAAAACAGAGTTATATAAAAATTGCTTCTAGTTTCTTAAATAACAAATAAATAAGTACTGATGATGGAAAGCTTCAGGAAAAGCCCATCTCTACTCAATATCCTTAAAGAGACAAGAATTTCCAATTCTGAGGAATCAGATTCTATTTTATTTTATTATTCTCACTGAAGCAGTGGCCAAATAAAATGGCAGCCAAGCTGGCTTACTGCCCTCAACTCAAACCAAATGTAAGGTCTGATCTCCCAGCTTAGAAGCTGGCTATATCTTCACAAAGACCTGGGGCAGTATAGCTCTGTCTGTGCAAGATAAGCACAGAGTGTAAATGCAAAGCTGAATGCAGGTTGACTAACCTTTTTAATTAAATGTGTTTGTGTGCTCAGTTAGAGCAGAAGTAGAAATCTCTGGGCAAGGTAAACTAGATGGAAATACCGCAATTAAAATATATTTGTGTGTGTGTGTGGTCCTAGTCAACACTTCTAAGGTAATCTCTTGCACAATAAGATGTAAGGCCACGTGACTGATTTATTTATTTATTTATTTATTTAAATAGGAAAACAAACCCATATTTCACAATGGAGGGGACTAGTCAGTGGATTCTCATGGAAATCTGCAGTTCAACCACCTCATAAATGATACTGAAAAGGAATAAATTGTCAGATAACAAAGAGGGTTGACACCATAAAAATTAGTCAGGAAAATCAATGCTAATTTGATTGCAGAAAGATCTCATGATGATGTGAATGGGGGAGGAAGGGGGAAGAAAAATGAATTTTAATGTTAATAAATATGGAGCAAAATACAGAGAGAAAAGGTAATTATATAATGATGGACACTAAAGTGCTCTCAGGAAAGCACTTGTGAACACACTGCGGACAGTAAGCTCAATGTGTAGGAAAAGGGAAAATAACAAATGAAACATTCAGAATAGTTATGTACAAAAAAAAAGAGGACAAAGAAGAAAAAAATATTTTGCCAGTGTAAGTCACCAGTGTATCAGCCATTACTTGAATACTGGATGCTGTTTTGACCTCCACAAAAATACAACAGAGCTTCAAAAGACACAAATTTTGCTCAGGATAACCAATGATGAACAGAGATGCACAAGAATTCTGTAAGTAGAGAAATTAATCAGACTGGGACCATTCAACCTAGAAAAAGAGGCAGGTGAGAGAGAATTTGTTTCCTGCTTATGTTCTCAAGTCAAAGTTTCCACTATTTCTCAAAACAGAAGAACTAGGTAATATCAACTTAAATCATTAGGCAGCCTATTTAAAATAAGCACTTTACCAGGAGTTCCATTTTTTTTTCCCTCCCGGATAATTCATAATTAAATTCATTGATTAAAGTAACTTATTGCTACATATGCAATTGGTCAAATTTATGGAAAAGAGGTCTATTAAAGGTAGTGAAACACAACAGTACAGTAAAACCTATAAAAAGAAAACCCTAAAATGAGGTAATTTGAAGATGGAAAATATTTTCTACTGGACATTTCCTTATACACTTTCTGTAATCTAGCAGACTTCATCAGAAATAACCTAATGGACAGATGGACTGACCTCTGGTGTCATTCAACAATCATTCTTAAGTTTCCACCCTAAAGATTATTCTTGGAAGAAGAACAAGATACTAGAAAACATTTACTGACAAAAATATTTATCTTTGCTAGAAGCAAATGCACTTTTTGAACTTCCACCTCTCAGCCTTGACTAGAGCAGAGAGAGTGGGAAGAGAAAATCCGCTGCAAATTGTACCATACTTCTACTTGTGCTCTGTGACTCAACACACTTTTGAGCTTTCGAGGGCTCAAGTATCATTTTGTTTACAATATTTCAGTTGTTTAATGCTAGTACAAAAACTTACGTTATGTTCAATGCAAGTTGTGTGAATGTTCAATTCACTCTGAACTAGTCTTAAACGCAAATAAAATTCCTTTTTCTTTGAAACTGAAAATCTCTGTTGGGTTACAAGAATAGATTATCTGTGACTAATCTATACTGGTTTCATGGTTGTCCTTAGGTACCTACATCTTTCTTAATTGTCCATGGTCAGTAAATTACTATGCTGTCTGAGAACAAGAGAAATTCTAGCATTTATTTATGTATTATTTAAAAATACTTCATAAAAAATCTGAAACACTAACATAGCTGTTTGTTGAGTGTTGAGCAAGCAAGTAGGTAAGACTTAAAGTCATTACCACAATTGTTTTATTCTTGAGCTACCTTTAAAGTACACTAATGGAAGTTACAGAAGATCATAATTTAGCTTAAGAACCCACTAATCCTGGAAAATTAGAGAAATCAGCCAAAGCTTTTTCCATTGACGTATGGCTTCCAGACCTCAGAGAGGCTGAACATGGAAGCAATCTGTTTGCCCCATAGCAATAGTCAGCCTGATTCATCAGAAACTCTTTTCCTATTCCCTGAGCTTCCTGGGAACATTGCCACTCAAAGAGACTGACAGGGTTTGGTCATCATTCAACACTGAAGCTACTTTAAAATGATAAATGTCACATTTTTACCAGTTACTTTAGTTCTACTTTGAGTAAAATCCCCTCTGTCCTGTGACTATTTGCAATTTGATGTTTAAATTATTTCATTACCTCTCTTTTCAGAGTTATAGTTACAATATCACTTTTTCTAAAGAGACAAATGAAACCAGCCAAACAAACAAACAAACAAAAAAAAAACCATTTTATTTATAAGCAATTACAAGCTACTTAAAGAACTTGAAGCTATTGATATTGGCATAAAGTTGACTATGGTCTTTGACAGCACAAATAGTCTCATAAGACTTTCTCTTTTTTGACAACACTTAATACTCAACTATTTCTTTATTTCATTGACCTTTTGATTTTCTAAAGCTTTCACAGTTTTTGTGGTTTAATTTCCTCATATATTAGCTAACGTCATCTTACATTCAAGGGCTCAGACAATCAACTGTCTACCAGTCTACCCCTGTAAAAGGCAGAAGGGGCCAAGAGTATTCAACTCCAAGCTCGGTAATTTTGTTTTCATCCTAACTTATCTTTCTCTGTAAGGAAAACTGCACCCCCACTTCTCTCCAAAGGATGCCTCCTCTACAGTTTCAAGACTGAAAAGACATTCTGTTTTATTATCTTTCCATGTTAATATTTTCAGACTCAGGATGTGCATGAGCAATTCTACCCTTTTATTCTTATAGTCTTTTTATTCTAAGGAATCCTTTTTGTTTTCTGTAATGGAATAAAGGAGTCACCAATTCACATCAGAGCAGTGGTCCCTTCAGTATTCATCACAGAAAGCCTTTGATGAAAGGTGTGGGAAACTCACACCTACTAGCACACTACGCCCTTATAATGAACTATCAAGCAGGGGAGTTTCTTCCTCACCTACATTAATTACAGGCTGACATATTCTGAGGCTTGAAGACTTAAATCCCTGCTCTAAAATCTTCTCTTACGTAAGTCTGGAAAATTTTATTAGTGCTATACATTTCCATAAAACATTATTTTAAAGGCAGAGACTCTAGGATGCAGGAGAACGTAGCACACCAATCCACAGTATATAATGTGGCATTAGAAATAACGTAACACTTCTGTGATGCCCTAAATGATTACTTCTTACATTAGGAACAAGATTTGTTAATGTTATTCCTCTTGCAGAATTTACTTCTAACACATCAACAAATGTAAACATTACCTAAAGCCCCTTTCAAGTATAAGTAATGCAATTCTGACAGTAGTTAAAAAAGAAGGTACTGAGTTAAGCGTAAAAAGGTTTAAAAACCAGGAATGAGTCTTATTGAGAAATACTTTATTAAAAACACAGAAATGAACTTTAAAGAATTTTAATTATTCACAGAGAAGATTCTAGCTCAAGTGTGTATTAACGCACTTCTCTGTTATTAGCTTTTGCATTCCATTAATTACTTTCTTAACTATTTCCTCACCTTAGCAATGCATCATGGAAGGCTGTTTCCAGTTTTCTAGTGAGGATGAAGTAATTCTGCACAAATATATCCCTGCAGAATAAATGCATGTAATTTATTACCCCCCCAAAAAAAAGAAAAAAGAAAAAATAGGAGGGAAAAAATGCCTTTACCTTATTTTCCATTTGGCCTGAAACAACGATACAGACTGGACCATGCAATTAAATTATCTGCTGAGACCAAACATTTCCTGTACCATTTTTCAAGAAATGACCTGTCTTTCACCCTCTTCTCTTCCTCTTTCAGCTGTGTTATTCCCAATAAGTATCCATTGGCATTCAAGAGTCTATATTTATGAAGTTACTATGCATACCGTCATCTGAGCTGTCACTACAATGTCCATACCTATTAACAGGGAAAAGCCTGAAGTGTCAAGTACCTCCTGCATGTATCTGCTTGTAGTATGTGCAAATACATGCATATGCATTTTTTTAAATGTCGCTTTTCCTGCACTCTAGGTGAATTTGTTTTGATTTGGTCTTGGTTTCTTACAATGTTTTTCTGAAAACTGTGCCACCTCACCAAAATAACTCGGCTGCAATCATTGTGCTTATACAGATATTAATTTTTATATATTCTTAACATTTATATGTGTAAGAAACATGTAAATATATATATGCAAACATAGGTAAAAATAATTACATAATGTATTATATATATTTTATAACTACTACCTATAAAAATAATGGTATAAACTAATACAGAGAACATAAATATTTGCATTTATATTATCAATTGGCTTTTTTTTTCTTCATTGTGTGCCCATACAATTGTATAGTAAAACTGTCTGTAGACACGCTGAACATTTCTGAGGGGGAACACAATGAAATATGTTTAGCAGCACAGAGAAGTAATCATCGAGCAAATCACTCCATGTAGCAGTTACCATCTATTTTCCATGAAGCACACGGCAAAGCATGTTAATGTAAAGCACAGATACTGCACGGCAGTGTAGTATTACAGCGTGTAGCAAGAGCCCAGCAGCCTGCCCCTGAGCCGCAGCAGCCTGAAACCGTGCACAAGTGCTTACAGCTGCAGTGACATGGTGCTAAGCATGTTTTAAGACTAGTCCCAGTCGAGCGGCATCTTATCCAACCAGAAACAATCCCACAATCCAGCTCTTTTTAAGTGATCATCCTTGTATCATAACAGATTAAGGTTGCAGCTACTTTGGATTATGGTTAATCTAACCTTTATCCATTCACATCTTCACCTGAAACTTGCACGGACCAAGAGTCAATTGCCAGGGCATAATTCACAATGACACTGATCTTTCCTTCCTCACTCTAATTATCTGGATTAAGAATAACACTTTTGAGTAATTATTTTCACATTGGATAAACATTAAGCTTTCCTGGATTTATCTGAGCTTTTTCTTAACATGAAATAGATCCAAGCAGGCTTATAAGAACATAACTGACAGCGGTGACAGCTTAATCAAGGAAAAGCTAAACAACTAAAACAATAGGAAATGTTTGTTTCACACTGTTTTGAATAATCGAGAACCAGAAGCTTAATAACCCACTGACAAACTATTTACTCAAAGGCTGCAGAAAAAGCCATAGTCAGGCAGATCAATTACAGTGACTTGTACTGTCTTAATAAAGATGCAAAATTTCCTCTGATGCAATATCAGATCAGAAGCGAATGGGAGTTTACCAGTTGTAGAAAATGTACAAACACATGAAGCTGCTGATTCACAGGATTGGTATAACAGAGAAGAGAAAAACAAACTGTATTACCAGCTTGCTAAAACTGTAATTAAAATGAATCAGACACCATCTGTATCACTTCTGATGACTATTTCTGAAGAAACTGCACTGTCCATCACAGGCTACACAGGCTCCCCAAAATTGCTATCACAAGCAGGCTAGAAAAATCTTCCAACCTTGTCTTTGAAACTACCTAGATCATATACAATTACACACTAAAATCACATCACAGAACCCAATTACACTTTGGCTTTGCAGATCCACAGATAACCTCTTAAAGAGCAAACTCCCTTACTGTGTCGACCCCTGACCTCGAGCTCTTTTTCCAATCTTCAGCAGCACCACATGTTTCTTTCCCAGAGTGAGCCAGGACTTGGAGCCGCACGGTTTCGGAGGGGTAGCAAGTGCTCCAGCTATCATAACTTTAAGGTTAAGGGAGCACGCTGCTAATATCTCATTCGCAAACTTTAATGCATTCCTTATACTACTATTTAATTTAGTTTGAACATTATTTATGAAGGAGTTTTCAGTAAGTATTTTTCCATTTGTTGGAGGCTTTTAATAATTTATAAGTAATAATTTTATTTGGCTCCTAAAAGGCTTTAAAATGTTATGCATCAATTGAATACTTTAACTGGTACTGGAAGTCGAATCACAAACAAAGAAATGTATTTACATCTTAATTTTAGGAATTATTTTAGAAATTGGTCAAATAAGAAGCACAGAAGATTTTGTTTAATAACTTTACTTCCCGAAGGCTCCACAATAGCAATCACACCACTGGGACTTTTTCTTACACTTAGGAATAATAAATAGTAAAACCAGGCTTTCATACTGGTTTATGGTTTCTATGATTTCTTCATCATGTCAGGAGGAGAACAGGAGCTACAGCAGAAGCTACAGCTGGGTCTCAAAAAAACAGACAAAAAAATACCACAATTCTGGGCACTTCTGTAGCTGGGGCAAAGTAATAAAGATGATAGCAGGAATAACATAATTAATTCCCTGCACATGCATACAAATATGCAAACCCTTCTTTATTGGAACTATTTTCTGTGTGTATATATGGCTACCTCAATGAGATGTGAGCAGAACTCATGCGCTGGTGAGTACTGACACGTAATCACCTGCAAGTTACTGACAACTTACCTTGATGACAGGCAAGGAGTTGTGCACTTCACATAACTTACTGCTCCCAGCTACACATATATATTGAGACCATCTATGTTTCTCTGATATTTTAAGCCCTTGTAATCAAAAACATTGACATGCGTCTCAGGTGTTCAATATGCCTTCTGCTCGCTGAGCATAACTCACCTGAAAAACTGTTCTTCCTCACTATTCTGACTTCTCATGAAATGATTTCCCCAGACAATGTTTCCTACTACACTAACTTAAGAAAATGATGGAGGAATTGTGTAGGTTGGCCAACTTCTTTTCTTTCCAAAAAGACACAGTCTATTGCTTACTGACTGACAGATAATCATGAAAAGCCATTTGGCACCGAAACTGTACTGCCTTAAATCTTTTTTTTTTTTTTTTTTTTGGTGTGTATGTGTGTGCGCTTGAATTCAAGGCCTCTCTAAAGGGTTCACTCAGCTACTTTTACTGGATACCAAAAACCGTCTCCTTGTGTTTAAAAGGTACATCTTAAGGGAGCAGAAGGGACTCAAACACTTGTAAATGATCCAAGAACTAAGAGAAATTCAACTACCTCCTGGTGCAATCATGGTACTACTTTCTAAACTACCGTGTGCAAAATCTTTGCAACTGAAAACACTGATGCCAAACTACAAACCTGTCACAGAATGGCTGAGATTGGAAGGGACCCTCTGGGGGCAGTCTTATCCAAATAAGCAGACGTGCTACACATAATTTGAATTGTTTTTATCTGGCAAACACCCTGATTAAGACTATTTTTATTTTAATGTATTTATTTTTTATTTAAGACCTATTTCAAACTAGTCCATGTCCTAGGAATCTAAAGCCTCTAGTATTAATAGTATTGGATATGATATGAATAGTATTGGCTGAAAGTATTAACTTTCATCCAGCTCCTAGATCTTTACTTTAAGCAACACCTCAACCATCCTGTACGAAAGCTGTTTTTTACAAAAAAAAAAAAAAAAAAAAGTCAACTTAGCAATGTTTTGCTTTCATAACTTTTCTCTTCTAACCAGCCTTGCTACATTATTAGGTAGATGTGCTCCTCATCCTTTTCCTGATATTACAATAAAATCATCCAGAAGAATTCCCTCACTAAAAGGAAGACAAAAAGGAAAACTAGGCAAGTACTCTAAAAATAATATAGGGATAATGCAAAGTAGATACGAACAGTTGACTGCAAAGATGGAGGATAATTGTTTAAACTGGTGATTTTTGCTTGTTGATTAATTGCAGAAAATCCAAAGAAAAGAGAAAGGAATTATTGTCAGCATTAAAATAAATAAATAAATAAATCCGGGGAAAACTAAAAGAGAGGTGGATTATCAGTTTTCACATATTTGAAGAGAATATTATACTTTGAGACTCTTCACATATAATAGATTAATAGATATAATATGTGATTATATTATCCTAGCTCTTCACATATAATAGATTAGATACTGGAATATGCAAGGATAGGAAAAGAATGTAGAAGATCACATTGAAGAGTTTCCCTCTTTTTCCTTTTTTTTTTTTTTTTTTGACCAGGTATATCCCCATATATTATATCTGCCTTTTCCATAGAACATTTTAAACTATATTTTCTACTGGTTTGTTAATATTTTGACTGAGGCAGCTACTAATCAAAACATCTTTCCTGCTTTTGTTCCCATGCCATATTCCCTACTCTGCTTTCTACCTCAAAATGTTTCCACTGTAGACCAATCTCTTTTGCTTCATACAAAGGAAAGAATTTCTAATGAAGATAAGATGCTTCATATAAATTTTGTTACAGACACCTGTGTGAAAGTTTGGCCAAACAATACCACGTGTCTAATTCAAATTTATTCATTCAGACATCTTGCAGTGGAAAACTGAGTCAAGACTGAGTTTTTACTAAACAAAAGAAGCTGTGGAATTGTTTGCTTTCCTTGATGATTTGTCCACAATTTGTCCAAAAAAATAAACCATTCAATTTCATGAACAGTAAAAATGTTCACAATCAATAGTACATTTATTGAGGGAACACTGCTAGTTTTTTGTTGGACTTACAGAAATGTCTGTACTTTAGGTAGGAAAAATTATTTTCTCTTGTCCCTTCTTTCACATAGATTTTCCACAGGAAAAAATGAAGAATTCTCTGATCTGTTCCTACTAACATAGCTATTACAAAATTCAATCGCAGGAGTTACGTTGGCATGCACCAACATCTCATTTCTTTCATGTAAGTAGAAAGTAATATATCATGTCTCTAAAAAAACACATAACGGTGGATGAAACGAAATAAAAGAAAGCCTTCAAAAAACATTGCTGGAGACTGCTTCTTGAAGATAGACACAATGTGGCAGCTTAACGTCTCAGGCACTAGAAATAATACTTTCAGCTACAGATAATGATGTAGCAGTATTCTCAGAGAGGTAAGAAAACATTCGATTATAAGCAGCAGCAATCTGTTTATGAAAGAACAATGCAAATCCTAGTCCCAGTCTGCAGACAAATTCTGGAAAAGTTTTACTTTATTTCCAACCTTTTCATAAAAGCTATCCAATTCTTTTTTATTATTATTTATTTATTTATATATATATTTTTTTCTATTTAGGCAAAACTAAACTTTTCTTGACACTCAGGGACGAAAAGAAATTTCCAATAACAAGACCAATAACAAGACACAAGAAAGTTTGCTTTTTTTTTTTTTTTTTGGTCTGAAGAATGATGTCATTGTGACACATCCCACCCTGATACAACATTGGCTTTGTAAATATAGATAAATAGTCATCCCTATAAAGGATTTTTGTAACACTTACATTTAGTAGAAATATGTGCCCTTTGGGGCTGGGCATAGTCAAGACACACATTCTGTGTGGCTTATAATTTCCAAATAGATGCAAGCAATGGGAAGTGGATTAGGAGGAACCAAGATGGAAGAAAGTTTCACATCTGAGTAGCAACACAATCAATAAAGGGATCCAAAACCAAACCTGTACAGAATGTAGTTACATTTGAGTCTTTGGTACGGGCTCTGTCGTATTTCCGAAAAGCACTGAACTTCCTTATCCCTGATCAGAACTGACACCAGAAATACTTTTGATCAAAGCTACTGGCTTTACTACATTAACATATATGGGCAAGCAGGGTAACATTCTTTTTCAATTAAAATACCATACACAGCAACTATAAGAGGGATAAATTCAACTTGTATTTAGAACTGACAGTTGCTTATTCTTTCACATCATCAGCAAGTCACCCACAGGTGCAGAGAGCTCTGACTTTCCAGCCAAGAAGATTTCAGATGCTAGATTTAAAATGACGTATGATAATCCAGAAATGAAAATTAAGTGTCATTTATTCCTTCATATAAAAAGAAACACCTATTGCTAAGGGGAAGACAGCTTTGCTGGAGGGATTTTTTTGTTTCATTTTGTTTCTAACCTGCTATTCAACTGCTATTTCAGTTAGTAACATGAGTGACACTCAGCAAGTCTATAAATGCAAGGTTCCCTTTCAAATCTAACCCAACATCCTTGAAGTTTAATATATACTTTAAAATAGGCTGACTTCAGAAACATTTTGTTTCTTATACTCATTTTATCTTCCAAAAGCCTTTTGCAAAACATTTCATGCTGATCTTTCCAATCTTTCTGCTTTAGGTTTATTATACCAACATGACCCAGTCTCTCTCAGACTTTACCTCAGGAAGTTGTAAAACCATGATCTTGTTTCAGTTATTAGGAATTCCAAATTGGAAATTAATCATCTTGGGCTTTTAAGAAGTTGCAGCTATCATGAAAATAAATTTGAAATCAACCTTTTTTCATGTCCACCTGCCATCTTTATAAAAGTCAAAACCATATGTGCTTCCTCTTTGAAGTCCAGTTTTGCCCCCTAATGATAGCCCTCACATTCCACAATATTGTTCTGTTAGCTCAAACTTTCCTTCAGCCAACAAGGGAAAAAAAAGAAAAAAGTCAACAGCAGCATGACGAATGCTTGTGCAGATGTCTGATGCTGATGTAACAAATGGCTATACTCTATGAAGTTACAAGTACAAAACAATGTCAACAAGTTGCAATGATAAAACAGCCCACAGAATATTCCAATATATGTTCGACATTCAGGGCAATTTCTGGTTTGAATTACTGATCAATTTTTTACTGGGTTGAAATGCTTCTTATTACAGAGAAGCCATTGTTTATACTTTTTTTTTTTTCATTTTTCTTTTCTTTTCTTTCTTTATTTATTTAATTTATGTCACAGCCTTTACATGGACAATTCTGATTAATAGGCTCTCATTCCCCTATTTTTTTTTTTTTTTTTTTACAAGGCTTTGTATTTTGTCAGGAAAATGAAATGTACCACTTTAAGAACTGAAGCTCTGAGTTGTACAGAATGAAGTTGTCACTGCTACAACATTAGAGGTAAGTCACCTTGCAGGTCTTTGAAAAGCATCAGAAGTGCACAGGTTCACTCCCCTGCTATCCACTATTTGTGAAATGCAAAACATGCAGATTTGGGACATGTATGATAAGATGATATTGGTCTCAGCAAAATCTCTAAATCAATTATAATTTTCCTGTTTTCCTGTAATAAAAATTGAAGTTCCTTGATTTTTCTGTTTAATGTATAAAGAAGATGGGCAAGAAAATCAAATCACTAGTTGCTTTCATTTGTCATTCACAACCTGCCAAAGTGAGCACAGAAACCTAGCATTCCTGTATTCTTCATTACAATCTAGTCATTCAAACCTGCAAAGGAGAGAGGAGAGGAAAAGTAAAAAATAAAAAAAAAATAAAAAATAAGAAGAGTTGAATGAAATAGAAGCACAATGGGTTGACCCTGCAGGTGGAGCCTATTCCTTTTATGTTTTACTCTAATGGTAGGGTAGGCAGGTTGGATGAATTTGAAGGGCAGCTGACCAGAATGGCAGAACAAGAAAACAGTGGAGAAATTCATTTCAAGCAAATGAAAGCAGTGTTCAGATGCTCTAGAGTAATGTATAGCTTTTTTTTTTTTAAAAAAAAAAAAAAAACAACAACAAAAAAAAAACAGTTCATCCAGCTTTTCTATTAAATCAGAATCAAAGTAATTTTAAAAAAGTATTGGATAAGAGGAAAGTGCTTAATGGCTTTTCAATTTTAATTCTGATTTCCTCGGAATTCCAAACAATCATTTTATAGATTTAAAAAAAAAAAAAAAAAGGCTCTATGCTCTTCGAAGGAAAGTTTAGAAAATAATTATTACATCTTCACAGACAGTACTTATTGTAGTCAGTATGAAAATCACCAAGGATGGAGGTGCAATTTTGACAATATTCTCCTTCAGAGTAGCCTTTTCACCTGCATGCATGTCTCTGTGTCCACTGTACTCATACAAAGGTCTATTTTCTCTCTCACTGACATCTATCTTAAAAAAAATATTTCAAAACAAAAAGAAAAAAAAAAAAGAAAAAAAATATCTCTATTTTGCACCTCTTTGATTCTGCACTTGTTTTCCAAAAGGGAACAAGCAGATGGCTGGTGTGTGTCAGAGGCTGGCTTTGTCCAGTGTTTGGTCACATCACGAGCATCAGGGCCAGTAAACGAGATGAATACATGTGCCACACGGACTTTCATGAAGGGGGATTTGATAAGCCCAATTGCACACTTAAGGCAGATAGATCAATCTTCTGTTACTAACTGGTGCAGAAGGGCAAGCCCACCATGTGTGTATGCATTGTCAGACAGTCTGGGTTGCTCCACAACAGGACTGAGTTGGATTTTAGCTTGGGAAAATGAAATCTATACTCTGAGGGAAGAAATCAAGCTACAGGTTGAATCGGATCTTCAAAGATACTAAACCACCAGCTGAGCATCTAAATTACGGCCGTACTTTCTAGGGTGTCCAAAGCTCTCCAGTCCTATTTCTGAGACACCGATGGTTGGCTTTGAAAGGAGACCAGCACACATCTTCAAAAGCAAAATGAGCTCTGATGAACATCTGATCTCCCAAATTACTGAGTCCTGCTTGGCCCAGGCTGGAGACATCATCTCCAGAAACCATATCCAAAGCATCTCTCTATCAGTGGGGCATTATCAGCAACACTTTTGGAAATACTTTTTTCTGATCTGATGTTACCCTCCAGACAGCTTGCGGACCAATCCTGCAAGCTTTTCCAATGCAATTTCACTCTCTTCCAGGTTAAATTTTAGCCAGAAAGGTCTTACTGAGAAGATGATCGCATCCAGCCCTGGGAAAAAAATGTAAAAGCGAAAGAAATAAGAGGGATAATATCTGCAGAATGGGTGGTTTCTGGGCCCAGAATATGCCTACCATGAAAGAGGAAGCGACAGTGTAAGAGAACTGTATGTTTCTTATGGAGAACAGTGTTAAGCCCCGTAAGCTAAGGCAAATATTCTGCAGTCACAGTGGTATATTAACTTTACATAGAAACCTATTATATGACAAGAAAACATCCTCTCGTATAACTTCACTTGCTGCTAAATCCTCCCTACCAGTCAGGCTCAAGGCTACCTTTGCCATGTATCACATAGGGCAAGTTTTAAAAAGTAAGAGGGATGAAAAAAAGTCTAGGTATCACCAGTGACTGTGAACAATGATGTTATGTATTTAAAAAATAAAAATAAAAAAGACACTGCATTTTTAAGACTTAAATATCTCCTGTGACTCTTAATATAGATTTTTTTTTTTTTGTATTTATTGTTTGCGAGTATCAATTATCAATTTTATCTCATAATAGGGGGCAGGAGGAAAGCAGACAAAAAAAAAATCTATCTCCAATGTTCAATAAATAAATAAATAAAATAGGCAAAGGAAACATCTGATTTGTCCAAGTAGAACAGAAATAGAAACAGCTGTTGACCACCTGCACTCACCTCAGAGAGTGATTTTCCCTGTTCTCCAGGTAGCGACTCTAAAAATTCTCATTGAGGGTACAAACCTGTTCCCAAGCTTCACATGTGAAGATTAGTCTACTTAGCTCAATTCATAATAACCTGCTTTTCTCAGTCACCTTTTATTTGTCCATTAAAACTAGCCCAAACCAGTATTTACTGCTTTAGATTAAAATACAAGGTATTAGTCAAACAAAATTCCAACTAGAATTAAGCAATTATTGACCAATCTGTGTCAACTTTGTCAACTTTTATGTAATGCCTTTCATTACTATGTTTTGTGGAAAACATGCAAAACATGAAACAAACACGTAAAAAAAAAAAAAAAAAAGAAAAACATTAAACAAACATGAACAAAAAAAGGACCCAAACAGGTAAACAAATGTGTCTTTATTATGCCAACTTTCCAGGCCAACACGTTGCAATAAAAATAGATAACAGCCTGCATGGGGGACGGCTGGGGTGGAAGGTAAAGTATGTGTATGTTTGACTGATTTGGGACAACAGTCTCATGGTGGCACCAGTAATGTCACAGACAAGGGCTTCGGCTCATTTATTTAAGGGTTTCGTTAGGCCTCAAAATGACAATCTTACTTATGGGGAGAAATGGGACACCCATTTTCTCTGAGACACACAGATGAAGGAGAAATAAAGCCACTGTGGATATTTGTGCAACCAAAGATGGAGGAGATCGCATATTGTTCCCTAATCCTCTGCACTGCCATGGGAGCAGCAGCCGCCACCTGGCTTTGGAGCTATGGAGCATGCAGCAGTGCACATGCATGATGTCGTGGGTTTTTAGGGGGCTGGAAAGCGAACTGCAGAATTTGGCACCACTGGAATGAACTGTGGTTTAGCTGGAGAGCAAACCTGAATATTTCTCAAACAGGGAGAGGTGCAGCCAGGGCTTGCTCTCATTTCTATCACAACGGTAAAAACTTCCAGATTGCTGACAAATTGCTCAAATGAGCCCCAGCCATTACTAGCAAATAAGGCCTTCCCAATTGCTGTCTGAGTGTCTCAGAGCTTGATCCAAGTCCTCCCAGCAGTAAATCTCACGATGAGGGGTGCTGTGGCCAGGAGAGCTAATACAATCCTTGAATGCATAAGCTGGGGAATAGCACACAGCATGTAGGAGTAATGAACTGGTATTACCCTCTGCATATAGCATTAGTGAGACCATAAGTAATACACTGGGAGCTCCCAAAAAGAATTTGGAAAACCGGTGAGAGCTCATATGAGAGCCACAAAGTGATTCAATGTCTTGAAAATATTGTCTTATAATGACTGAAGAAACTTGACCCATTTAGTTCATCACAGGCAAATCCAAGTGGTGACGGACCACAGAGTCCAGGTCACAACATAAGGAAGACATTTCTGATAGCAGGGAGCTCTGCAATCTAGCTGGTGGAGGAGGGAAAGTGGTATGGGAAATGCCAATTTTAACAAGGGGTGTTACCTGCTGGAGCATTCCACCGAAGATGCAGGGGATTCATCATCATGCAGTACCTTTAACCCGAGGTGAGTCCTCTGACTACAACTTAAACAGAGGAAGGAAGCAAAATAAAAACCATGACCAACAAAAACAACTAAATAAACCCCCACCAGACCCTGAGCAATATTCAAGGCTGCTCTCCAGCTTGTGTAATGTGGGTCATGATAGATGACCATAGTGCTCTTCTATGACACTAAAAATAAGTGAGGTATACGTGAGCTATAGACCCAATGATGACAAAATGCTAAAACCACCATATTAGTATCTGCCCATTTGTCACCATCCAGTAAGAATCTGAGAGTTAAATATTTCTAAAAATTATTGTATAGTAGGTTTGCAAATAAGATGTGCAGGATACATCTATAATTTCTCTTTCTCCCACTAGTACCAATTTGCTCTCTTACTTAGAACTTCCTGTCCTTTTTTTCCTTCCTGAGACCTAGACCCAAACATTCAGCAGTTTTATTCTTAGAGTGCAATTTGCAAAAACTACCCGGGGAGAAAAAAAAATAATAATAATAATAATAAAACATCTTCTCCACAAATTATTTTCTTGAGATCCCTTTTCTTGCATAGGAGCTGGAAGGCTGAATTTTAGGGGAATGAGGCAAGAGCTACATGCAAGAAGGACATCAGAAGAAGGACCATACTAAAAGCATGCTTTAAGAAACAAAGATCTATTTTAAAACCAAAACACAAAAGGAATTGTTTACTTTTCCAAGGGAGCTTGCTAATTTCAATTACACATTCATTAATATTAATAAATGTCTGTACACCATGAGAAGTAAATGCAGTGCCTCATAGACAGTACTATAAAATATTCTACATCCACAAAACCTTGTTATTCCAGGATCAAAACCCACATCAAGATCCAAGTAATCAAGTGCTTACATAATCATGTATTAGACAAAACCACTAAACCCCAATAGAAACAGGATGACATGACAACAGCCTGTAACATGAAAAGGATCCTTGGAAGACAGGAAAGTTCACTGAAAAAGGTGTGCTGAAAACTGTTTCTTAGGAATCATTCAAAATAGCTTTCAACCTGACATTCACCCCAGTGAAAAATCAATAATGCAACATAATGTGTTCTTTACATGAAGGGAAAAAAAGACATGTTACAAAAGTTTGCAAGTGCTCAGAAGAAAAAAAAAATAAGCAAAGAAAAAAAAATCAGTGGTAACTTCAGACACTGTGAAAGGCAGTTCTGGAAGAGACATATGACTCGTCAAAGATGCTGAAGAAATACACGCTAATTACATGGCTCTCACCACCACATGTGATATCACTCACCCAGACCAGCAGAAGTTCTCCAAAACAAAAAATCAGTACATTTTCCAAGGGGCTTCAAGAAAAGTTAGTAAATCCGGCTTCTGCCTTTTTTGATGATTTATGTTAATACACTACAGTCATTTTTTACTGTCTACAGTCCATGGAACAATTGAAATCTAAATGAATGTTTCCCATAGAATATCCAGCATATCAGAACGGCAACAAATTAATTTCACAAGATGTTTCAGATTTAATGGAGACCTTTCCTTTCATTAGAAAGCCCAGTTTTCATATCCTGAGCCGGAACCCTTATTCATGGTCATACGCAGAACATGCTGACATTAAGGCACTGTGATATGATAACATGGGTACACTCCTTAGGAATAGTTTGCTGACTTCCAAAATTTTGTGCAGGAGCTCAGTTCTTTGTTTGACTCTACATTATTTCCTTTGTGTTAAGGTGAGAGCCAACTTTAAATTTTAAATTGCCCTTCTTCAAATGCCTGATGGATTACATGAGTTTTATATATACATTACATATGTTTATTGCATAACTACTGTAAAATCATTTTACTTTACAATCTAATACAATTACAGGCTGGAAATCTGCCACGTATGGCTAGTTCTGCATTTCTCAAGCCTAGTCCCAGACAGCATTTTTCCCCAAAGGTGCACAAATGATATGTGAGCCTCCGCAAGGACAATCCTGGAAGAGAAGTGTGCAAGAACCCTTTCCAAGAGCTAAAAGAAACAGGAAAAGTGATGCATTTCAGATGCATGCATTGCACATGTAATAGAGGAAACAAAGATGCTTTGCCACTGCCACCTTTGTCTAGTGAAAAATATAAAGTAAATCAAATGCAGCTGGATCCACTCATTGCTGTCAATTGACTTGGTTCCCTGCCCAGCTCCCTTAATACGTTGCCAATGCAAGGGTTTGTTTGGGAGCTGCAACTGTAAATCACACAGCAAAGCTGCTTCCTCTCTTCTCCCACGCACCTGTGTAGGAAATGTGCCAAGGGGCAGAATTAGGCATGCTATCAGCACTGTAGGCAACACAGCAACCCCAGAAGCAGCCTGGGATGGGCTGCCGTAATTTAAAGCAGCCAGGGGCTTTTTTGACCTGTGCAGCAGCTGAGAATCCAGAGGATGCGAAGATGGCACAAGTTTTCTAGAGGCAGACCCAGGAGACCCCAGCACAGGCAGCTGCTGGAGGCCCCAACTGCTCACGGCAGCAACCTTCGAACAGCAGCAGTGGGGTTGAGGGCAAGGTACAGACGTGCTGGTGAACAGCCCAGAACAGACTGAGCTGCCCTTCTGAAAGTCATGGGGAGATTTGTGGAGTCACCACACCTGCCTTCAGGGTCCAGCCTGGATGCACCACTCCCTCACAAGCACCCGGGGCCTGTTTGTAGCCTGGTCCTTCTGGCCACACATGATAGGTGACTCCAGTCCTTCTGATTCCCTAACTGCAACAGAGACCACATTTCCTTTTTTTTTTTTTTTTTTTTTTTTTAAAATGTGTTCTGATAGTTTTACCTGAGCCTCCCAAGGGAATCCCATTTTAAGAAACATTGCTCTAGATAACAATTTAGCTAGTTTAAATAATGCCATTTATAATGCAGGCGGATGGCCTGTTCATCATATGCAGTAATGCATCACATCCATTACAATAAATCCACCGTGATTTCAGCCTCGGGATGAACGTGCAATGTTCATTTGTCTACCACCTCATTGGCGGTATAATAAATGCAGAATATCTGTCACACTATCTCAAAACGTCTGTTTTATCTGTGAAGTGTTTGACAAAGCACATGTTACAAATGACCATTCGTAATGAGTTATATACACGTCTATTGTATATACTGTTATAGAAATATAGTGTAGCTGGGAACTGACAGTATTCAGCCACCACAATTACAAGAGAGGAAGAGAGCACTGGAGTCAAGACCCCTCTTATTCCTCCTCCTCCCCAACAACTACTATCATCCTTGCTACTTACAGACTGTGAGGAATAGGTTTGGACACTTTGTTCAAGAAAAAAAAAAAAAGCCAAACCTATTTCAGGAAAGGCGCAGCAATACACCGGAATTAGGAGGAAGCTGGAAACAAGAATCCACCAAATTCAACCAACAGAGAAGAGTAAATCACAGATTTGTATTAGCAGGCACCTTCTGCCTCCCTGTATCTGTCCATGTAATGGAGATGCTCTCAAAGGGCATGATGGGGGGTTATTAACATCCACCTGGGACTTCCCACCATCAGGGTGCTTTTCTAGCGTAAAGATGATCGCTGAAGCTGTTAGTCTAACCATGCCTGGCCGTCCACCATATCCTAGTGTATTCTGCTTCCACTTAGTTACATTTGACTGTAAGTACCCTTTCTGGAAAAAGTACCAGTTACTGAGAGGAGACCAGTCTGATCTAAGACATCTGCACCTTACCTTAGTTCCACCTCCCCAGTGTCAATGTTCAGTTAAAACAAAGCAAATAGGAAATGTGACTTTAAAGACTAGACAAGATGAACCAGATGATTATTCGTTTTTAAGGTTCACAGCTTGGTATCCAGCACAATGAAATGAACAGGGATAACCCTGCGTTACTAACACATACCTGGAAAAACAAACAAACACCCACTTACTGTACATAATTCTGTCTCCTAAAGATTTCCAAGGGGTGCTAGCAAACCAAAATCAAAGTTCCCCAGATTGGATTTTTGGATATTACAGATGAACATCTGTCTCTTTGGCTCCAGATGCAATATCAGAATCAATTGCATACATAAATGTTGAATAATAAAATAATTCTCAATTCAGATTTCTTTGGAATCATCATTAATAGATCTGCGCAAATAAAAAGCTAGTGAATAGTTACATAATTTCTTCCAAAATAACTTGTAATGTGGGAAAAAAACAACACACACACAAAACAAACAAACAAAAAAACCAGAAGATACTCTGGTACTTTCTTATCATTTAGGGACTTAATAACCACAGTATATTTTTCATCTTAATCTTACTTTTCCTCTCTGACTGTTCAGCACCAGTTTATAATCAACTTCAGAGACCAATATTACTGGTGTCCTGGTGAATACCTAGCTACAAATTTTGCATTTTATCTCAGGTTAGTCCATTGAAGGAGTTGACCTTTCTTTGCTTCTTAAATCTAACAAAAATCACTGCTCAAGGTGATGTGGTTGTACAAACATATTTAGCTGAGATTTGAGCTGTCACTGCGACAGCATAAAGCCTCATCCTGTGTAACACACAGAACTTATGACATAAATGTGGCCTCAGGGATTTTGTTCATGATTCAACAAGTTGCTTCTCAGTATAGCAGAAAATGTAAACAGGTATTATACTTTTGGAGGGGCTGTTTTGGCATTTCCTTTCTGCTTCTTTCCATGTGGTCACACCTAAACATGTTGAACACAAGCCTGAGTCCAACAAAGCTGACTTGCAAACTTGCTGGAGAAACTATAAACAATACTGTTGTCTTTAGAAAGCCTTTGGAGAAAATCAGAGAAAGGAATTGACATCTGACACATGGAATAAGACCAACAAAATATTCTGGAGATTCTTCTTTCCTGCTTTTATAGCCCACTAATATCTTGGTTTTAGTTTTTAATCCAGTATCATGCCTAAACTGTTTCTTCAATACCTCAGAAAGGCTTTGCGAAAACTAAAAACCTTATCTTCACACATTTGTACACCTTTCAGCAAACTTGTAAGCTGAATGGTATTGCACATTGTGTTTTCTCTTTGGAGTGTGGACTTTGTGTCCTTTGGGTAAGTCATCACTCCTACGGAAAGTAAACATGAAATGCATGTTACAGAGGGTTAATTTATAAGATGGACTAGAGCAACCGTCTTCTTCCAAAATATATGAAATAAGAACTCTAAACTACTCCTAGCAATTTCTTTAAAGAATTTAGTATGGACACATACTAAGTATTGCATAGTACTGACAACTGGCATTATACAAACCAGTCTATAAAATGGTAACAAAGAGAGACTAAAGGACGTAAATGAATCTGCTACTGAGCCCCACATTTTGGTTATGTAAAAATGTTAACAAGTAAAAAACAAACCAAAATGACAACAAAACACAACCAAACAACGACAACCAACAACCCCATGTACATAGCTTCTTGATATTTCATTGAACAAACATACCTTGGAAATAAAAAGTTAGGTCAAAACAGCTAAAGAGCATTGCCTAGTCCACTTGTTTCATTATCTCATTAAAGATGTTCTTCTCTGCCTCAGCCAAGGAAATCATTTTAGCATATGTGTCTGCCTGTCTCCAGTGAGGGAAGCACTTAGGTATGTGCTGAAATTAAGCATTTCATGAAGTACCACGTCAGTGAGGTTTAACTGTGTGATTATAGTTTGACAAATGTTTCAGTGCTCTCCTGAGCTAGGACTTGTGAAAACAGATTATTGATACTTGTATTAAAAGAACTGTAGCATCTACACTTAAAAAGTGATAGCAAAAAAAAATAATAATAATAAAAAAATAAATAAAAGGAGAGAAGAAAACAATAAGTAGTGTTTGAAAAATGGAGCACATGGCCCTATTGTGAAAGGCTCTCTGCTGCTCAGTTTATTGAAAATGCTGGCAATGTGACTTGACAGAAGACATAGAAGAAAACACTTGAATAAAAGAAAACACCTGAATCTACAGGTCTCTCCAACTGACAATATCCAATGGAAAGCTAAAGCCTAAAAGCAGTTGCTAGTCAGAGCCTGAAAATAATAAGACCCATCATTTAAATAAGAGTATTTGCCCAATGGAACAACATACCTAGAACTGTGGCAACATACCATCTAAATCTTTGGCAAAAGCGCAACAAGACAACTAGCTGATCACGTCCTCTTTCAGTTTGAATATGTAAGAACAACAACAACAAATCTTTTTGATTCCTAGCAACTGCAGGAACAAGTTACCGAAAGAATATCATCATTCTTATTTTTACAGCAGCACAGCATCACACATACAAGTTCTGATTTCCACTTAGGGATGAAACTATATGAGAAGTGAAGCTTTTTTCAACACAGGGATGTCAAAAATCTGGCATGGTATAAATCAAATATGATTTCTGCAACTCCTTTTGAACAAATAAGCTTTAATATGAAATGTGAAAAAGATTTTCTTTTGAGCTTTCACTTTTGCCTTTATTTAACCATTTGTGGTCTCATCTTGTGTTTTTCAATGTATTCATATTGCACAGAGAGACTTGGTAAGAGAGCCCTCCCATGGCTAATGCAAACCGTGCAAATTCCTCTGCTAGTAGCCAATTGTGGAGTAGCTTAATAGATAAAACACCCACTCCACATTTCAAGACAGGGCTAAACTGTGTACTTATGATGCAACTCATTCTGTAGACCCAAGAAGAGGCATGGAAGTAAGCACAACTTGGGCTATGGTGAATGAAGGTATGTCCACAAATAACTCCCAGCAACCACAAACAGCTGCAGGGTTCTTTGCATTCCTGATTTTTATGAATGCTGCACCTTCTAACAGAGACCCATTCAGACCTGTTTTCAGCATACCTGACAAAGCAGTTTAGAATCTGAAAGGGTATGTTAAAGTTACAATCATATAAATGTATTCATTCCTGCTGTTAAGCAAATGCAAAATGTGTGCCAAATCCACCATCTGATGTGCAAACAAAATAGAAAAAGAACAAAGAAGAAATATAATTATTTAAAGGTTGCTGCCTCTGGGCTATATTTCATGTTTTCAAGTCAGCTTATGAAATTATTGCATATGTTGCTGACCTCATGAAATAGATTTGAAGACTTCATAGGCCCTACTCAAAGGAGAGCT
The DNA here is from genome assembly GCF_047663525.1 of Anas platyrhynchos. Taxonomy (NCBI): domain Eukaryota; kingdom Metazoa; phylum Chordata; class Aves; order Anseriformes; family Anatidae; genus Anas; species Anas platyrhynchos. Next base: position 7,036,202 of record NC_092590.1, read on the forward strand.
CACAAACAGATTGTGAAGGAAAGATGGGATGACTCTATTATGTTCTTATTCATAAATCCCCTGCAGTTCATATGCTCTCAGGATGGGTGTGTGAAGTAGCCTGCGCTAGTAAGATTTGGCATCCTTCTTTCAAACAGACCATCGATTCAGGATTGCATAGGATGTGCTACAGATTTTCTGTCATACTGCCATTCAGTAGGGGAGAGAGAAAGGCTTAGGGTTTTGCTCAGCTAGAACTAAGCTGTTATTTTGCTCAGTTATTCTAGATTTTTTTTCCTCCCCAGCAACAGGAAAGACTGGTTGGCAACTATTCAGCCTGTTAGCTGAAGCCAAAATATTAGCAGCAATTCAACTGTTTTTATTCCATAGTTCTCCTCACTGGCTGACATGGGAAAGCAGCAGCAGCAGATGAAAACCAACGGATGACGGCCATATGACATCACTGTTGGATCAATCTCAAGAGCAAGGTTTTACAGCGTGATAAAGCAAACATCACCAGATAAACATCTGACCACTAGTAATTCTTAATGGTCATTGTTAAGCCAGCAGGGAAGGATCAGAAATTAAATAATAAAATAAAGAAGCGGTTGCAAACAAAAACAAGAAAACAAAACAAGAGAAAAGTACCAGCGCTGATAGATATCAGTGATACATATTTACTGGGAAGGCTAGTGAAATGAAAACCTTACAGAATGGGATGCTGACTAATACCAATTCTCATGCAGATCTAGGGACTTGCAGTTGACAAATCAGAGGAGTGCTTCTTTTCTGAAAGGAAAGCCTGTCACTGAGCTGCATTCATATCAGCATCCAGTCTTGAATATAGATGCATATATATCAAAAACCCGAATCCACAGTACCATCCCATCTTTGATTAAGCTACAAACAGAACTCTAGATTCAAAGACCCGTATTTTTAGAAGAGAGAAAAGGGAAAAAAAGCAGTTTGTTTTGGTGAAGAAGTGAGGGATTTAAAAAGAGACCCTGGTCTGAGTATCTGAAGAGTAAAGCAGTAACAGTTTCATAACAGCACGGAAAATTCTGATGGAATACTTGATCATTGTAAGAACAAACTATCCAAAGGTAGAGTTTTGAAGAATTATGTGCTTTTGGTGATTTTTCAGGCCGGGCTAAACACCCATCTGTTACGGAGTGCTTAGGGATAATGGAGTTAATTCTGCCATAATCCCAGGAAATGGACTACAAAATCTGTCAGGCACCTTTCACACTGAATGCTTCTATGAAATACTTCACACATTATTTACATGACAGGAAAAAAAATATCATGGGAGCCCTCAGTATTCCAAATGGGAAGCAACAAGTGCAGCCCACAGATAATACTGGTTCTTGCTCATCAAGACTGAGCAGCCTGTTTTATTGTCCCTATGTGACATTTCTTTGGGTGGAAAAAAGGACAATTACAAGTGGATTAGGAAAGCAAGCGAATTGAATGAAGTACTATAAGTAGCACTCAGAAGGCAGGCCAATAATTTTGGCATCAACATAGAGCATGTAACATTAAGCAGCAAATGACCAAGCATTCTCTGCAGTCAGACTTTGATGTTGGAAGGTGGGTGGGCCCCCAAGTCATCTCATGTTGCCTCATTGCATTTCCTTTAGAGCATTCCCCATCCTTAGCACATCCTATTCCCTGAACCAAGGACTACTTCCACAACCAGCCTTCACCGGGTTCTGCTCAGTGAGCTTTTGACATCCTCTCTCCTAACTTTATCTCTCTCCCTCCCCCCCACCAAAATGTTTTTGCCCATTTTATGTTATTTGAAGGATGGGCCCATGCAGTCAGGTGGATATTCCCCTAGTCTCACCAGTCTACTCAAATGGTCTCTTATCAGGGTGTCTCTGAGCAGTGAGAGCTCATAACTCATTTGAATGGGAAACAGTTGGGGGCTCGCCACACTTCATCCTGCGAGACTGTTGACACTGTTAGCAGCTGTTAGTGTCGCTCTCGTTTCTACCAACTGGGAGCATATCAAAATGTTACACGCACATTCAGTGGTGTAGTCTCTCCTCTTTCAGTTTAATGGGAATTAATGACACACATCAAGGGGAAAAGACACGCCACAGTTGCTAAGTATTTCATACACTTATTTTCTAAACTTCCTTTCTATGGGAAAAAAAGAATTCAAGTTAAGGCTTTCCAGGAAAAATAACGTTCTCTCAAAGACAGTTAATACCAGTAATAGCATCATTTAACTATGCAAAACTTTATTCCACAGAGGGGCAATTAAAATCACCACACCACACTTTTAATTCAGAGGAAACTCAAAACCTTCAAGCAATTTCGTGGTGATCTAGACAAAGTGAGATCGGCAAGCTCCATCTAATTCCCAACAGACAATCGTCCGCATTGCAAAACTATGAAAACTTTGTTGGCAGACTCATCTGGGAGGCCAAGAATGGAATAGCCATGGACTCTAGACGCATGATCTTACACAAAGGGAGAAAGATGGAGATGCCAGGTCATTATTTTCTGTAAGACACAGCTTCTTGTCCTGAAAAGGAAGTGAGAGCTTACATGTTAGTTTAAACACACATTTTTATGATCCACTCACATAAGCACATGTCACTTAACAATAAAAGTACATGGGACATCACCTACTGAAGATGTATTTCGCTTCATATTAAGTACTATCAGCCACAATTTATGTCTTGACTGAAGTTTTTTTTTCCAGATTTTGAAAGTAAAAATACAACTTTTCCCTTCTGAAATCTTGAGTACCAATGAGAAGTCAGGACGAGCAAGTTATACCTGTTTTCATTATTCCAGTGCTTATACTTAGCTACATACTAGTGTCTGTGAAAATGGTTTCATCAATCACCCAGGCTCTGAGGTGACTCTCAGGTCTGGAGAACTTAGATACTGTGATTTCAGATGCCACCACTGGCAGCTGTCATCCACCTCTAAGCTTAGCAGCAGCAGGAATAATCTTGTGCAAGTCCTTCAGCCAGTATAACTCACAGCCAAACATATTTCCTTAAACCACCTTCATCACTCAGTCAATGCATCTGTGCCCCAGACTTACCCACCTGCCTGGGAGTCTCAGCAGCTGAAGAGCTGGAGTACATTTATTCTTGCTGCTCCTGTGGAGGAGGCAGTAGGGTTCAGCTCAGAAGTGGACAGGCAACTGCTGTGACAGCAGCCCAACGTGCCATAGTGTAGCTACCTCTACTGCATCATCCTGGTTACATGTCATGAATCAGACAGGTAGTGTCCCAAAAGCAACTCTTCCAAAAAGCTAGCACAACTAAAATTCTCTATGGGGACAGAACCAATAGCGAATGTAACTCTAAACCATGAACACTCTCTAAAAATTTGATCTAAATGAATTAACTTACCATGCAGCAGTGAGTGATGTGTAAGATAAGGAGGAAAGATGAGATTGGCTGTAAAGTATATGCTTTGACAATCTGCACGCATTATTTCTGATAACATACATGGGCACACACTCTCAGCGAAAAAAGTTATATTTCATACCCCACAGACATAAAACCCAGGTAAACCTTGTTTTCCTTTTTTTTCTCCTGCAAAGATTTCATCCTCCTTCATTCACTGAACTCTGCTCCTCCTTTTCTGGCTTTTTCTTTTTGAAAGAATGGAACAGATAAAATAAAAGGAGCTTTTAGCTCTGTTAACCCTGAATTACTAACTACTTTTAGTTCATGATCATTAAAAAAAAAATAAAATACATTTGAATATTAAAAAAAAAAAAGGTTATTTGGGAAAGATCTTCCACTCCTCAGACTACAGTTGGTCAGAAGTCAGAATGTATTTCCATGAAAATTTTAATTTGGGGAGAAATTGGTTCAAATGCTTATATAGGAATAAGAAATGCTTTTAAAAATATATATAGTTTGGATTAAAAATGTTTCACCGTTTACCCATGCTTCTGCATTTTGTTTTTCAATGAGCCACAATTATTCATAATGGAAGAAGTGTCACCACTGCAGGACATTACAGAGGCACTAACAGGCAGTCCAGATGGTGATGTTAACAGGTACAAAGAATATGAATTGTAGTTCATACAGCACACTGTAGCCATGTATCCTGATTTGAGATATTTCTCGTTTTATTCTTTAGTCTGAATCAGTCTCATCAACACACACACAAACAAAACCAATGGCTTCAGTAGAAACATGAAACTTCAATAAAGCTCCAAAATGCTTTGTTCAAGCATGTCATGAACAGAGATATGAGAAGGGGGATGACAGTCTACCAGTTCTGCCCCTGATTGAATGTTGAAGCTGTCTGTTTTCTTTGATATTCATTTGAAAGAAGAAAAAAAAATCACAAGAATGACACTGCAAGCGAAGTTTTTCTTTAAAGGCTAGAATTCACAGAATCCACAAGAAAACTGGAAATATTCAGGCTGAAGGACAACTCAGGGAAACTACTCTGTTTAAAATGTTCCAAATGACTTATTTAAACAATCTTGACTGTTTTTCCCTCATGTACCTCAACAGACTATGCAAATTCTCAGCAACTCTAAAGTAAAGAGCTGAATTCACCAAGAAAACATCCCAACCAAGTTAAAACAAGAACTTTGCAATTATTCTAAGGCTGAAATACTGAAGTGTAGGCTTCCCAAGAACTACCAAGAAAGAGCTGCAGTGCCCTGCCTAGCAATTCTTTTAGAGGAGAGATGAACAAATTAGAGGGAATACCTTAGCTTAAGGGAATTAGATTTACCAGTTGCTGTCCTAGTAAAGAAAACCTAATCCACCCTAAAATAAGCACACAACTGTATGAATATCGTTCACAAAGGCTCAAGCCACACTTAACAGGAACCATCCATTTCTTCACTACTTTTCATGGACACACAACTTACTGCTGTCATTTGGCTCCATAGCAGTTGCAAGAGGAAGATGTAGCATACCTTGAAGAATACCTACACTAGCCCGACAGACCTTGATTCAATCAAAGTAGCATCTCTCAAATACTTTTCTTTTTACTCACTACGATATACTGCAACTCAGTTTCTGCGCTGTGTCTGTGTATCTTCATAATGCTCTGACAAAAAACATTTTATTCTGCCATGCTCAGCCCAGAAAAAGAGGAGTTAGCAATTGCTCTACTTTTGGTTAGCTACACCCCTCCTACTCTATTTTTTCTAGAGAACAGAATGCTATAGCATGGCAAGAAATACAAGCCAAGAGCTCTCCCCTCCTATTATGACCTTAAGATTGTTTCCACAGCACCCCTTGCTGCATGCCCCCACCACTCTCTGTGAATGCTGTGGTTTCCCATCAAGTCCGGCTAAGTGGAGTGCTTCCCAGGAAGAAGGCAAAAAACCAATAAGGCAATTAGTGACCACCTAAATTAATTAGCATGGTTTACTTACAGGAGAAAGGCAAGCCTTAAACAATTAGCAGCAAGTTTATTTTTAATAATAAAAAAAAACTTCTGAAAACACCTTCTGAGTGACAATGTTTGTTTACTGACAGCCATCCAGGTATTACGTTTTTCCACCCTCTCCTAACTCATTTCAGATGTTGGGAAATGCAACTAGTCACTCAAAACAGAATGCCCGTGGTTCAAACAAGAGAACCAGTTCTCACAGTAGCAATGGTTTAGTTCTGGGATCTTTTGCACTGTTTATGAACTTCAGGTAACTGTGAATTTTAGGTAATGATTACACCTCAAGTGCTGCTGAGAGTTGTGAATTCTCAGCACCTGAACAACAGCAGACTATTAACCCTTCTGCTCAGCTCCCTGACTAGAATATGAGAAAGGTATTGCCCAGCCTGTAGCAAGTGCCTTGTCAGTGCATGACAAGACTGCAAGCACTTTGTTAAGTTCTGGTGTTAGCTGGGTACTATTGGGAAAAACTCCTCTTCACAGAATAGGAAGCAGAAACAAATACAAACTGCATCTTCCTTACAGACGTGACTGTATATGCACACGTGAACAGTCCTGATCCCCTGTCCTTGTACTCAGGGTGGGTGAGGACAGGAGAACTGATCAGGTATCAATAACACCACTCTGTCTCATCTCTGCCTTGCCATATAAGTGCATAAAATCTATCAGGTGATCATGTTAAAGGAAATAATAATAATAATAATTTAAAAAGAGACATAAAGATACTCAGATTTTAGTTTTAAAGCACTTTCTAAAAGCGGCAGTACTAATATACAAATTTCTCAACCCAGAAATAAAAAATAAACACCTTATTTCTAGTATGCTTTTATGGGAAATTTAAAGCCTTAATTTCCCTATCTCTCACATGACTGTTTTAACTAATTTTGATGAGATGGAACCTTTTTCCTTTCTTGGGTTTTCATCATGGGCAATATTTTGAAGCATATTTATTTTTGCTTTCAGATAAATTAATAACTATGCTGTTGGATTCTATTTTCATAAATTATTTTGAATTTACAACTTTGAAATTATAAATCAAGTATTTCATAAGGAAGGATTAATAGCCTGTTTCATAACAGAATAGAAATAGAATGTTTCATAACATTCATTGGAATTTAAGGTTATTAAATTAGTTAAAAGAGGTTTCCCTATCTTACTTTAAGAACATTTAATTATAACCAAAAGTTTAACTTTTAAAAGTTTTAAATATCAACAATATGGTACCTGAAATATATTTCATATTCAGTCTATTTTGTCATAGATTTTCCTAGAAGATCTACATGCTAAAGGAGCATGCAAAAACACCTGGAAAATTAGTTATTAAATATTTTAAATGAAGAAGTATTTTATACAAAAGACCTATAAGGCATTGACCACAGGTCTTAGTATACATTAACTTTGTACTGTAAGGAATGATTTGAAAATGACTTGATTTTCCCTGTTGAGATCAAAATGAGCTACAGACTGAAGCTATTAAACTGTTGTGAAATCCAGCACAGAAACCACTACTTTCTTTCTGAATCAGTGTTGTAAAAAAACAAGGGTATAACAGGATCTAAAATTTGAGTATGTGTATGGGTACTGCCAGACCTCCAGCAAATCCTTCCAACCTGAAGTTCCTAATTGGAAGAAAGATTTCAAACCCTGCCCCCCAAGACGTGTCAAATCCTCTTTGTAGGACAAATACAGCATCATCATTGTCAACATAAACTGACTTGGAGCTTGGAAACATGCACAGGTAGTATAAATGTTCAACTGGATTCCTGGGGGCTGAGGCCCAAGCTTTATTCATCACTCTTTCACAGGCCCTATCCACCATGCTATATCCACTACAGCCTCAGTTTCTCCAGCTACCCAATGGAAGGAATTACATTTCCCTTTAGAGATGAAAGCCATGATGTTAAATATAGTAAAAATGCTCATCTGAAATAGAAATGGCTCCATAAGGATTAAAAAAATAAAATAAAATAAAAAAATAAAATAAATAAAATAAAATAATAAAATAAAATAAAATAAAATAAAATAAAATAAAATAAAATAAAATAAAATAAAATAAAATAAAATAAAATAAAATAAAATAAAATAAAAATAATGTTTTTTGGCTTCCTTAGACTTGAACTAGGGTGGGAATTTTTCGTGGTCTGACCTTACAGCTGACACTGGAGCCTCCTGTACCCTGTTAGACCCTGTAGGCTCTGAGGTGCATCAGGGAGAACATAGTCTTCTCTTTTTGGGGGGGAAGCATCAAAGGCTGACATGGGAAGGGTCAAGCTCTGCTAGAGACAGGGTAGGCTCTACCACACTATTCCAGCCAGGGATAACTGGGAAATCCAGACTTCTTTCCATAAAACTGGTTGTACTAAAGGCCAATGAAGGGCTGGGGTACAGGAGGTAGAAAAATAATTTTAAAAATTATGTCTGATATATGTTCTCCTCCATTAGTTGTCTTGCTTGTCCTTCAAAGGTCTGGCTGCAAGAAGTTTTCTAGTTGATCAGTGAACTTGATCAAGAAGGGCCAAAATTAAGGTTTGTTTTTGATCCACTGACTTCAAGTTGTGATTCTTTACACTAGATTTATTTTTGGCCACGCAGCTTCACAGGGTTCCTGTTCCTATCTATTGTTCTCATTCAGTCTTACATTGAGCTCAGTATATCAGTGATCACCAGTGTTTCCTGTAGATTTCTATCGCCAACATTTATTTCACTAATGCTCTTGGTCTAATATCCTGACTTTCTTTTGTAAAAGGGAACAAAAGACAAGAAGATCTTAGAAGAAGGACATGTATATCCCAGGATTATAATTACTCCATTTGCAATATTAAACAGATTCCAGACCCAAGAGATCAGGGATATTTGCCACATCTGCGTGGATACATCAGAACTAGCATTACACCAATCCTAGTCTGTAGTCATGCAAAACAGAGTTCAGCATCAGTTCATTGTATGATGTCTCACGCAGTTTTGTGGACATACTAGAAAATTTACCTTACTTAGACACAGGAATTCACTGTCATCACCTCAAAATGGAAGTATAAGAAAAACAGTAGAGTTTTCTAACCTCAAACATTTAAAACCATTTGAAAGGACCACCACCACCCACACCAGTGAGTTTGTCTTTGAAATCTAAGGGATTTTAAAAGAATGTATTTTCTTATTGAGTTACTTGATTTAATTTGCAAGTTTGGAGCTGGCCTCAGTGAAATTCATAGGCAAAACACGTTTTGAAGAAGCTGTTCTAAAAGAGGAAGAAAAACATAATATTAGGAGAGTTCAGGTTTGGCCTGCTGTTTCTGAAGTCCATGTGAGTTTTAACACTAAATGACAACAATATTAGACAAGCAGAGTCTTTTCTAAAATCCCATTAGCAAAGGAGGAATTCTTGTGCACATAACGTCAGTGTGCACAAGTTTCAGAATTCATATATTAATAATAATAATTGATAATGGTATTTTTCAGTGTTTTTTTTCTGCATCGTAACTATAAATATAACCATATCTATAAATATTTCACCAGAGAGTATGGGAGCTATTAACTTTTTTTTTTTTCAGTGTGGCATTTGAGTAAGCCTTAGAAAGCCCCCAAAAGAGCATAATTCCAGTGCTTAGCACTGCCAGAGCAATGCAGTAGAACCCTTAATCAGGGCTCTTAGTCAGATTGAAATATATCCCCGATTAAGCGACCATCCCATCTAAGCAAAGTTTTCCCGAACCGTCACTTAATGTAAACCAAATGTCCTCTGCAACTCCTTCCTTCTACTGAAGCATTTTGACCCTTAGCCACCATATTAACACCTCTAATTGTAACTGACAGGGCAATTTCCTGGTTGCCATTGTGTGAGACAAGCAGTGAACACTAGCCACAAGCAATTTATGACCTTTGACTGTCATATTAACGCTTTTAATTGTAACTGACAGGGCAGTTAGGCCAAAAAGTGTCCCGGTAAAGCAGTTCAGGCAGTTCTGAATGTCCCACTAAAGCAAAGGCAGGAGCATCCAGTCATTAAGGTTTGGGACTGATATGGAGAATGAAGGGGCTGTACCTGAGGTTGGACAGTCATCAAACTCCTTGTAACCATCATAATATTTTGCCTCAGTTTGCAGTCACATTCTCTGGCTAAAAACTGAACAATTTTTACTGAATGTATGGAATTTAGTTTTAATCTTTGAAAAAAAATCCCAAAACATTTGACAGGAAAATATTTTCAGAATTCTTCCCCCATTACATGATTTTTTTAAAATTTATTTATTTTTATTTTTTAACTTTGCTTAAACAAATAAAATGATCTAGTCTTAGGAAATATGCAAAGTTAATGTACCTCCAGACAATGGCAGCTGAAGCATTCTATAACATGAGACTAAATAAGCAAAAGGTTATCTCAGCTGGAAGAGAGGGAAGTGCTGTGGGTGACTCATATGGTTGCTTTTGGTAAGCTGGCCTGTGGAGAGTGAAATATCGTACTCACCAGCAGTTGAGCAGGTCTGATATTCAGCAGCAAATAAAGGCACAAATTAGGTGGTAGAATGATTTCCCCTTACTTATATTTATATATTTACTCCACATACTCCTATGTGGAGTAAACACTCATCATTAAATTTGAGGATTTGGTCATATTTGTTTAATTCAGCCTATGGATGGGTCATATTCAGCTATGGCAAAGCTACTAGATATCTTCCTTATTACAATCTATCCTTATAACAATCTTTTTTCTTTTTTTTTTTTTCTAAGGAAAAAAAAAATAACAAACACTCATGCACTACTGTTAACCTGAAATCCAAACAAAACCTGTAAACATATTCTAGAGGACATTTTCACTTCTGTATATTTCAGTTTACATATGTTCATCAAATTACCCAATTTACTTAATTTCCAAGCATTTTTTTTTCCCAATAAATCAAATCAAGCAAAATTGAATAGTGAGGGTGTTATCAAATGCAGAAAGTCAACAAAGTAAGTAGTTGAAGGAGATTCCAGACCAAGACTGAACCTCTTTGAATACATTTGGCAGCAAAGCTAGTTCACCCTCTACCTGCATCTTCTTGTCCACAGAGCAGCCCTATAAAAGCAACTCTCAGCTCAACTAAGAAGGAAATCACACATTATAGAAAATATAATACTTTGCAGACACCAGGATAGGAAGATCCTTCTATTCCTACTTTCCACTACTGTTCCTCCTCCAGATTTGGCCTGACCCTTTCCATGTGCCAGCAAAAGCATGTCTCTGCTGAGCCAATTCAGGTCAATATCCCCTGCATACACACACTTTTTGGTGCAGTTACTTTTCTGCCAGTTTAGTGAACTGAATCAGCTCAAGTTCCCTGGGGGTGGGGGGGGCTGCATGACCATGAAAGGGTAGACAGGAGAAGAAGGAATACAAGCTCTCCTTTTTGGAGAGACTGCATCAGATTTAGAGGTAGCCAAGCTCAAAGAATAATGGGTGACTTCACCCTGAAAGGCTGTTACAGAGAGGGTACTGCCAAGATCAAACATATTTAAAACTGTATCATAAGTTAGGGTGCATTTAACTGTTATTGTAACTAAAAGATTTTATATATTATCTTAACATTGACCCAAATGTCATTAAATATTTTTATTATCATTTTTAAAGTACAAAGGAGCTTGTGTCTTATTTTTAGAAATGCTATATTCTTTAGAATCTTATTTTTAGATTATCATAAATAATCTTCACGGCAGTTTACAATGCTTCAGTGACTTTCTAATGGACCTTCAGTGCCCTTGAACATTTTTACATGCCTAGGAGTGATCATAAACAACAAGAGGATTTGTGCTCTTCTTCCAGAATCTCTCGACATAAACAGAGACACAGACTGTCCACTGCAGCCACTCAACTCGATGCTGCTTGCTAAGCATCAGTTCATAGTTAAGATACGTTACGTTTAAAAACAATTTAGACTACATAACTTCAGGTAACACAACTGAATGAGGGGAAAAGAACTTGTAGTATCATAACACCACAACAGGGAAAAAAAATAAAATACTTTGTAAGGCTTCTTCTTGACACTGCAGTAGTTTTCACTATGCAATGAACGCTCTTCATTTAAGGAGAATGATGGCTCAAAAGCCATGAGCTCAGCCTAGGTATAAGCAGCAGAGGTCTGCATTGGTGCAGCTTCTGAACAGATTTTTGGGGAAAACAATAAATGCGTGCCTCCTCCAACTTACACACCAATAAGGACAGAGATCTCAGCCATATAACATGAAAATCCGTGACAAACTGTGTAGAGAAGGCCAAAACTTATCATTTAAGAAAAAAAAATCAGAAAAGAATTTGAGAGAGAGTAACTGCAAATATTCACTTGCTATTGAAGCCCCTATCATTGATAATAGTTGCTAAAAAACATTTATCACTAAGTGTAGTTTGCCTCTACCTACCTTGCCTTGGAAGGTTTCAACTGACTAGATACCAGTTTCTAAAATAGTTATTTAAGGAAAATAAATAAATAAAAATCTCCCACTCGGTGTTTCCATCACTTTCACATCAAAATACTAAATTCAAAAAAGTCAGAAAGAGTCATAAAGCAAATTAAGGTGAAAATACTACAAGCAAATGAAAATGCAAAATACTGTTCCCCACCATCCCCAATCCTCACTTAATGGCCAAAACCATAAAGCTTTGCTGTGTGTATTTAGAGAGTTATATCTGTAATCAGACTCCTAATTTGCTGATTGCTATATGAGTGTGCGACAGTAATTTAATTAAGAATAGTGCCTTTGAAAAAAATGGCCTTCTTAGGAACCTAAACCTGGTTTAAGTCTCTAACATCGGGCAAATCTTCTTTCTGTCTATGCATTATTGCTTGAGAGAACATAAACAAACCATTTTAAACAACTGTTTGACAAGAACACACTCTAAATTGCTACCTGCTTAATCAGCCTCTACGGAGATCCTAAGCTGTTTCAGATGAGAATAGATATTTGATCAGATGCATGAAGGTTATTTTAAGTAAGCACGCAACTATCTTGTCTGGTCTTTCAACAGCTAGATACTTCTACAAAGATCCATGGGAATAGGGGGAATTCTACTCTAGTAGACTTTGCAAGGGTCCTGGAGGACTTGCTAAGAATGCTAAATAAACAAGGTCTCTCATTCCACCCAGCCACAAAGAGCTAACAAGCCCCCACGCCCCCCTTCCCCATCCTCCGGCAGGCTATACCTCCCACTAGCAGCCCACACTCATCAATACACAGAAGCCCCAGATATCGCACACCAGACCCTGCTGTGATGAGCAAACACCAATCAACAGCCCCATTAGCCTCCAGAGGATGGTATCTGTTTACAGTAAATACTAGAGCACTGCCAGCGGAGTGCTGCACAGGAAATGCTGAGAAGTCTTTTTGCCCTTATGTTGCAGGACTATTTGGAAGCTTGGGGTTTGCTTGGAGGGGAGCCCTGGTTGTTTTTTTCTTAAAAATAAAAAATAAAAAAAAAAAAATAATTGTCTAAGAAAATTGTGTTCTTTATTAAAAAAAAAGTACTACCATTTGGGATTTCATGTTAGCCTTCAATCAAAATTCCTACATTTTCAAAAGCAAATAATTTAAAGTGCATGATATATAGTATTTTACATGGGATTTTCAAGGTAGAGCCCGAACTTTCGTTAACTCGCTGTTACTCGGTTTTATTCAGTATTGTTCTCCAGCTGACCAACTGTTTGACACATGTACTAAAGGTGCTGGAACCAGCAAGTTCTGTTTCCAGAACTGGAAGACAAAGAAAAGAATATAGGAGAATGTTACAGCTTAGAGACATCAAGGGCAAGATGTTGGATGAGGTTTAGTGAGAAGATCCAAGAAGGTTTGGAATTCACCCTGTGTGTTGTTACCAGCTTACTCAAACAATGGAGGGACTGCTCCTCTCCAAGACACCAAGGGGGAAAGACTCCTTCCTCTACAGACACTTTGCATAAAGCCTAGTGGCTCTGCTCTGTTTGGAGACTGGATTCGCTTCTGACCCTTTGTTAACAAAGACAATATAATTTATTATTCATACATATCTGTAGTCGAAAGACGTGCACAGCAAGTAGCTGATCTCATTCTTTGCTCAAGCAACACGTGACTCAGACATTGCTCTGAATGTTGCTCTTTCCTTTGGAAGCCAGGATCAAATCGACAAGAAAGCCTAGCAGAAATTAACTTGAGCTTGAACTTGTTGGGAGAATTCAGTTTCTTATCATGAGGGGCTGAGGTGAGCTGTAAAATGGTAGTTGAAGGTTGACCACTAAAGCCATCACATGAGTGATTAACAAGATGGGAAAAGGAAAAGCCAAACAATTATTTAAGGAAATGGAACCAAAACTGTGTTTTGGTAGTCATTTCTCAGAAGGAAGGAGGGAAGGAAGAATACTCTGTGCAAAATGTCCATCACATGTCATATTTGTCTTACTAATTTTTATAACATGCCTCAATGAAGTTTCTATGCAGGACATGCATCATTTTCTTCTGAAACTCTTGAAAGCTCTGAATCAGCTGCCAGGCATGATTGTAACATTTCAGATAAGCCCCTCTCATCGTCTCAAAAGAATGCCTGATTTCCAAAAGAGAGGAGAAAAAGTCTGTTATTATAGCTAACCAAACAACAAATTATATGTCAGCAACTATGTGACCACAGCATTCAAATGTCAGAAAATAACTGAGCAAGAGCACACAGATTTCAAAACTAATTTTCGAGATGTTTCCACACTGTGGTATATATTTATATCGATAGCCCCCAGCCGCTGAGCTCTTTTCCAAGTAACTTTTATAATGCATTCAAAATCCTGGGGGAGGGGAGGTACACCAGCAGAAGTGTTTTTTAAGACAGAGTGATTCAATGATAAATGGACAAATGTTACATGGCAAAATGTTTATAGAAACTGGATTGAAAGAGCTTCTCGGTGGTTACACCTCTTCATCCACCCTTCCATTAACTTAATTAAGCTAACCCATAGGCTTACAAGCCTGGGGGACTTAGAGAACTTGATCTGAAAGGAAAAATAAAGGGTTTAATCACCAGGCCAGGTTTTCCAAGTTGTCAAGGCTCTAGTGTTTATACGCTGCACACTTACATAAACCCAAACTTCCATTACTTGCCTGAGAGTCTCAGATCAATATTATAGATAAAGGTAAAGCTTAAGGTAAACGATTACCCTATAAGATGATGGGAATAGTAATTTTAGTGAACATCAAACACATTAGGATACAGTAAGCTTGCACAGACATAATAAATTCATCAGCTATTTCTGTTGATTGATTTGTATTCCAGTTTAATTAGCCATGAAAGAGTCAATTTTTTTCCGAAGCCTCCCTCCCCCCCTTTTTTGTTACAGATCACTGCCACAAAGGATAATCCCCAGCTGTCAAGTTAAGGAAATTTAAAAGGTAGGTTCTAAAAAAATCGTTACCAGTCATGAATTCATTTTCATATAGACCAGTTATACTTATTTTCCAATGACTTTGATTGGAAAATCACTTTTGAAAAAAAAATAAAAAAAATCTTATGTCCTAAACTAGCATTCTAAATTTGGCTTTAAAATACTTTGCAGAGGCACTGGAAACAGTGGAGAAAATGACCTGTAGAAAGGCAGAGGTGCTGCGGAGTGGCACAAAACCTATAACCTTGCTGTTGCTTAACTTTCAACAAACAACTTACAGGAACATAAATGAGTGCTGTAGATCCATACAGAATAAGAATTGACAAAAAATAATTGTCATAAAGAGGGTACTTTGTTCGCAAATAAAGGTAAATAAATTAACCAGCACCACTTGGAAAATTCACAGAGTATCCATGCTTGTGTTAACTCGTCACTACAAAAGAAGAAGCAGGGAACAATAGTGAGGTCCAGCTGTTGTTTTTCTTGAAGACGTCCCAGCTCCCCATGCAGAGAAGCTACACTTGAGATGAGCTGGCTGAGACAAATGTTCTGTCTACACTTTAAATGGCAGCTGGTTATTAAATGACTCCCAATAGGATGAACACTTGCTATTGACAATAAGGTAATATAAGGACCATGCAGAGCAATCAGGATGGGAATGTGAATGAAAAATCTTTAATCTGAAATTACAGCTGTCAGGGTTATATTATAAAACATGAAAGTTGCATCTGCACTTAGAATTAATGTGTCCCAAAAGCCAAGTTTCTCATAAAGTGCATCTTGCAGATACATCTTTTATAAATAGACTACTGGTCTTCCATAAATCAAACCGAACTGTAGCCTATACTAAGGAATTAAAAGGGTCATCTCTACTGGGGTTGGTATTTGTTGAACAGTATTTGGGAAAAATGAACATTGATTTACAAAGTCCAACAGACACGGGTGGTAGTATTACTTTCTAACGATATTCACTGACTTCTGTGTGTCAGACAAATGACTTCACTTCTTTTATTAGAAGCCTCAATGTGTAAAAGTGTCTTTTTTTTTTTTTTTTTTTCCAAGAGAATAAAGCTTTTTCCAAAGAGCCACTATTTAACAATCTGAGTTAACAGACTGTTGAACCAACAAGTATATTACCTTTATTTGCATGTAGCTCAGATATGAGGGGGTAAGCCTCTTTAGGCCTAGTGAGATGGAACCAGTAGAAGATCAGACATCTGGCAAAATTAGTTACCTACTCTATTTCATGGCCCCATGGCTCATGCAAATCATGTCAGTTCATTTCCCATGAAAGGGCAGAGCTGCTTCTGTAAGCTGAATCTTTGCATACATTTTGTGACAGCTCATGTTTGGAGATACTTGTGTGTTGATAACTTAAATAAGCCAATGTTGGAATGCCAAATTGCCACTTAGAAATTCTTTAATGATTTGTGAGGGAAAAAACCAACCAAACAAACAAAAAAACCACCTCTCATAATAGTCCAGTGTGTACACTAACAGGTGATGGAAATTACCAGGGATGATTATCAGCTCGCAAAAGCCTTAAAACCAATAAACATAATGATGCACTGCATGAAAAAGACGCATGCCCACTGCTATGTAAGTCTTCATACAAAGACAAATCAGACTGGATAAGAAATATGGGCCATGAAGCAGAATCACAATACCTATATTCTCTCACTCCACATTTGGTTTGGGGAAAGTTTGATGGAGAATGACAGATCAGAAGTTTCCTAGCCCTTCGGTTCTCACTAACTCTGTTCTCTGCACTCTTAAAGAAGCTCAGGGGAACAAATCTAAACATTTGACACAACTTACACCTAAAAGCCAATTTTTTACCATCTAAGTTTCTCTTGCTTTCTTCTGTCCTACTCAAAGTGCTGTTAGGATGCAAGAACTAAATAGCCTACCATGAATCCATGCCTTCCCCCGGCGTTACTAATTCCAGCAAGTATGTATTAGAACATTGTTGTTACACAGACCTTTGGGTAATTCAAATAAAATAATAGAATGTATTTCAATGATACTAAATTACAGATCAAAGATCAAAATGAAGGTCAGCTGTATGAAGCTGTATGAACAAAATATGAATACCTCCATGAAGGGATTACATCAAAGAACTGAATTAAGTCTGCATATACTATTCTTTGTACTAAGGATATACTAAAGTACATAGTTAGTACTTTAGTACTTATACTAAAGTAGATATTATTTCCCCTCACTAAGAATTCACTGGGTATTTTCAGATTCACTGATGGACTTTTAGAACATAATTACAGAAGTCAGTTACCTGAGTGCCAACCAAGATATTCATATAATAATATCATATGATATAATATTAATAATATATTAAAAAAAAAAAAAAGTTATATAAACCTTAAGTTGACTAAATGATTCCTGGTTCCTGAAGGCTGGGGGGCATGGGAAGAAAACACTACTAATTAAAAGTTACTCGCCTCTCTCCTGCACCCTGGTTAGTGACAGTAGACATATAATTCGACATATAATTCTGACATTAACTCTGATTCCAAGAAAGAGCTTCCCTCCCCATCTTACTGCATTCAGAAAGTTATTTTTGGTTTTCTGGTATTACCCAGATATCCCAAACCTTTGGGTTATGGTTAACAAAATTTTGAAAAATAACTTTGAAGAAACAAGCAACAAAATGCTACAGAAATACATTTTTGGAAATTAATTTTGTTCTTACATTTTCAATAGCTACACTATTTTTCTCTTACCATTCCAAATTATTTTATAGTGGCTCTCAGCTTTGCTAAACTTATCACATTTCACCCTTGAAGTGTCTCAGACCAGGGTGTTGATTTCTCTCTAGGTATCAGCTGAAAAGGATATTAGCATCTGTGCTGCAGGCACATATAATCATTTTCATTTGTCAAACATCTCTCTGATAACTCTCCCTGAGAGTTATCAAATACAAAAGTAACTCAGCCTAGAATAATGTGCAACAACATCTGTGAATCTATCTTTTAAGGAAGAAATTAAACTTGATAAAGAAATTAATTTGCTTTAAAAACATAAGGAAAGTATTTCAAGCTTATGGTAGAGACCAATGAAGAAAGAGCAATAACAATATTTTTCAAGGGCTCCAACTAAACTAAAGGAGGTAGTAAGTTATCAGAATCATCAAATTAACACTCTCCTACTACAAAAAAAAAAAAAAAAATCCCATTTACTTTCATTGTTCAGTCAGTCTGCTATGAAAAGTGGTTGAGGAAACCAACAAAGATACTAACTCATTATCAAATCTATGGGTATGAATTTACTCGAGGACAGGCAGCCCTGAGCATCCTTCTTATTTACAGAATTAAACAAAACAAAAGTCCACAGAATTGAAGATAAAAAGCAGAGAAGGCACACATGCATTGAGTTTTTCTACCTGGCCCATTTATTTGTCTTATCTATCTGGGAGGTCTTGTCTTTTAAAGATTTTAAGCTCTTCAGAGAGGAGGCCATCATTAGCTTATGTGTTTGCTCAGTGTCTAGCATAGGAGAGTAACACTGGCTGACAGCTCTAGGCCACAAATACAATTAGGATTTAAATAAAGAGTCAGTTCGTGTTTGTAACAAGCTTCGTGTGAAAGAGCATTGCCGTTGTGATGCCCCTGTAACACAGGAGCAAAGACAGAGTCTTTCATACTCTTGGAATAGCTTGAGGAGCGATTTACAATAGCAAAGAAAAAGAATTGCAACAGAAAGAGCCCTAAGACAGGTAAAACAAGCAAACAAACAAACTTGATGCTTTGTGAATGAATACAGCTTTTTTCACCCAGCTAGTTTCCCTGGTTCACAAATATTGCTGTACTCAGTGTTGTCAGAAGTCCATGAATAAGTATTCATAAATAAATAAATAAAGTAGCAACGCTTTGTTGTGCAGAGCATCAGCTCTGCCTGAAAATTAAAAATCTTATACATACATTTAATAAAATAAATAAATAAAAATAATAAAAAAAGAAATGATCAAAACCTCTAGGGTATAGACTTATGTATCTCCACTAAAGCAGAACGAGTATCTCCAGCCTTGCATCTCATACAGCCTTTCTGATATACATTGTGAATGCCTCTTTGGACCATTAGGTCATGTTTTCTAGGCTTCATGTTGTCATTCCTTTCAGATGATGATAAAGCTTTGTTCTACCAACATTTTAAGCACTGGATTTAGCTTCCAAGACCTTTGAAGCACAAAAAGAAAGGCATGTATCTGTAATTTGTAAATCTCTCGACAGTAGGATATGTAACGGAGCACTTCCCACCAGGAGAAGTGGTCCCACACGCATTTAAGATGTCAGGCAAACCTTACTAAGTACCAGCGATACTTGAATATTCTCTATTCCACTTGAAGCAAAACCGCAGACAATTTGTTTGCTCTCTGTAACAAATGCCACTGCACAGTTGAAATATCAAAGTGCTCTTTGTATCTGAGGCATAGCTTCTTTGGACACCATGTTTCCCACTCAAACGAGTGGCCACATTTTTTTCTTATTAGGAAAATGAGGGCCAGAAGTCCCACAGTGGGAAATGTGCCAGACAAATAAATTACACAGCAAGCGCAAACAAGCTCTTCCCTGTCTACACCTAAAGGCTGGGTGTTATCTATTAGTAGTTGTTTCAGCCATTCTCTGACTTGCGGATGGGAAAAGCAGCAGGAGATTCCCGGAGATGAGCATGGCATCATACCCCTCATTGAATTAGAAATCCAAATGGTTTCTAAAAAGGAATTAGTTTGGTAAAATAAAATTCCATGCTAACTGAGAGGCACATCCCCAAAATGAGATGTGGCTCTGAAACAGATTGCATGGATACAACAGAATAGACTTTGCCATGCTAAGTTTGGACTTTGAAGATGAGCCTGCAGCCAGAGAAAACATTATTCCCTGCCTTATTCATGTTTCATCCAGAAAAATAAGTCTGCCTTTAAGTAATATTGCACAATTCTGGCAAGAAGAGCTTCCTAAAAGAACAGATTTTCAGCTTTAGAGCTTTTATTATTCTTCAAGGAGAACTTATTTGAAACAACATTTGCAACACTTCCTTAGTCTTAGACTAAGTCAAAAGCTAAAACTTTCAGCACACCTGGCAAATCTGCAACTCTTGAGCCCAACCGCTTGCTCACAGCACTTTCTGTTTCTTCCTTGACTGCAGTGCAACCAGAAATATAGGCTGAAGCTGGCTCCGGTCCTTAAGCCACATGAAGGCGTTGCCCCATGTCCGCCAGCTCCAGGGCTCCTCAGCCTCTCTGGAGAACCCCAGCCAGATGTTTATTTTTTTGTTTGTTTGTTTATTTTTCTTTGTTTAAAATCCAATTCCTAGGGTGTTTGTTAAGGGGCTCCCTGGCTCTAAGTAGTGTTGTGAAAAAAAAAAGCAAAGCAGTTGTTGCTCTGGCAGGCAACGAGGCTATGAGTAGTGGCAGCCCAGCAGATAGGCTTTAGGGCTCCATCTTCCCCCTCTCTTCTCTCCTGCTATTCAAAAAGCATTTATATGGAAGCACAGGGAGGGCTGCCAGGGCAGGGTGGGACAGGGAAGATGCCACCGCAGTTTTACTTCAAATATTTCAAAAATGACTTGTCTGTGAAAAGGGTTCCCGCTTGGGTAGATGTTTATAAATAGAGTTGTGCAGCTCTGGCACACTAACCGTATTTTCCACACTGGCATGTATTTCATTTGGAAAGTAATTGTTCTGGATATCTTTTTCCAAGCAAAGTATGCCAAAAATCTTAAATACATTCAATGTCATCTAACTGTGAACCAAGTTAATCCTGTGAAGTTATTGTTATTGTTTCAATTATATGAAACAAACTACTGTATGAGACTGAATTACCAAGAAAATCAATTACAATCTAATCAATACAATCAAATTTGTATTACAATTCATACTTTAAATCACGAAACGTTCTTGCATAAGCTTCAGCTTATTTTCTAAAAAGGGTTGACACGGCATTTTGTCTTGTATTCGAAAGCTATCTTTTCCTATTAATTTGCTTTGAACAAACAACCAAACGATGAAGAAAATCAAAAGGAAGTTCTTGTTCATGCTTCTCCCACACATCTTCAGCTGTGTGCGCAAGCAGTTAAAACATGCAAATGCAGTTTGGAGGAGATTCGACATCTCTATTATAGATGAAAGGTAAACAAAAGCAGATGAAGGATTAGTGCAATTCCAAATTTAAGATATTGCTCTCAGTGACTTATAATAAAGTGGTGTTGCATACGGTGGCATGTTTTAGATGACATTTCAATTGTACAAGCAATTTGCATTCTATCTGACATTAAATAACGTTCTCGTTATTATGAATTCTGGCAGCATCCCCGTCTCCACAGCATAAAGATATGAACTACGAGGCACATCTTAATGAAGGGAGTAAGTTTTCCTGTCAATCTGAAATGCGAGACAAGGCTGTACCTGGGCTAAACCTCCGGTAACATTATTGTGAGTTGCCCACTTCTGACATAGTACAAATCTTCAGCTAAAGCATTCTCCTTATTAAATAAAGATCTATAACTGAACACATGTATCTGTAATATCACTACAATCCAAAGAAAATTAAAAGACAGATTATGTCCAGGATATTACATGCACCACCACAGAGCACTGCGAGAATCTGGTATGATCCTGTTGCTAAGATACCTGGCTAATGCCACGGAAACAAGCCCTCCGTACTAATCTAGCACAATCCATGCATGCTTCCACATATTTTGGCAGGGGAAAGTAGGAGTCCACTGACAATGGCTTGGGATATTGCTAGCCACCGCTCCTGAATTCATACATTTTTTATCTCTGGCTGGTAAGCTTCAGCAATCTTAGTGAAATAAGAAATGTAACACTCTGTTAATGGCATTTGGGTGCTTTATGCCATTTAAAACAAGTAAGATTACTTTTTATCCTCCTGCATAGTCAATAAAAGTTGCTTAAAAAGGTAATTATTTAAGTGCTTTTGGTTGCAAAATTGTGGTGCTCCCCAAAATGACTGCCCTTAATCTTTGTGATTTATACTGTAATATGCACGTAAATGACTAACTGCATTTGCTGTCTCCATCGCTGGCTTCAAGGAGAATGTAATGTAGCAGTTTCCTTGGGTGCATACTGAATAAGCAATCGGAAGAATAAAGCGGAATTATTTTAACACAAATAACTCACAGGTCTGCACTATTTAAAACTGCTTTGCAGCTCTAAGCCTGCCAGTAGCTCTTTGCCCAATAGACTAAAAAGAGTGAGGTAGCAGAAAAAAAAATTACAAAAAAAAAAAAAAAAAAAAAAGAGAGAGAGAGAGAGAAAAGAAAAACTAAGAACAGTTACTCCATGACCTGTGTAAAAATCTTACATGGAAGAAAACTGCTCCATCAAATAGCTGGGCTAGACTGCAAACTTATGGCCAGACAAAGTAAATGTTACACCTATCATTTTTAAATATAAAAGACTTTTGTCTTCACTGATGAAAAAGCATGCTAATAAAATGTTCCTACTGTAAATCCACCAAGAATAAAAAAAGAGAATGTAAATGCACTCCCTGTCTTTTTTGCAATGTGATCTCTCCTAAGCATCAGTGACAGTAGCTCTGTTGAGCTCAAGTTATGATAACAATAACTTTTGCAGATGTTCGTAGCTGTCAAATATTATTCACTAAAATGTCAGAAGATGTGATAAAAAGTAAAAACAGAAGAATTCCTCTGCAGTAATCAGCTGAAGTCAGGAAGGCAGAGGTCACGCATTAATCTCTAACTCTAAAACAGTGAGTTGTAAAGGAATAATGGAAATATTATATTAAAGCAGGCAAGCAATTGTGCATGTGTGCGCATGCCTACATGTACATGAATAAGTGAAAGAAAGACACATGTATTTCCACACTGCATTTGCTTCCAATTCATTCACGTCGCACATCCAATGTATTTCTTGTGAAAGGAATATATGCATCACAGATAAGAGCACCTAAAAACCGTGTTATTTTTATTATTTTAGTTGTTTTCCACTCCATGAACTCCCAAGGTCATTTTCTGAGACTCCTCTGGCAAGGGGCCTCACGAACACCCAGCACCATTTGGGGTTATGACGACTGCTTGCTATGCTGTACTCTTTATTGTTGTTGGATCAAACATTACTGCAACTGATACAGGCCATATAAGATGCAAAAATCAACGTATGGACAAGCTTCTGTTCCTTGATTCAGAATGTTTTATATTTTTTGAAGTCCTCTGGGACTTTGTTGTAGTAAAACTATTTCTGAATAACTACCTTAGGGCAGCATACAAGGGTAACTGTATTATAAAACAGGAGATTGTTCATGACAAAGAAGAAATAAATCAATAACAGGTGCAACTATCTCACAAACTGTTACTTCAACATAAATTGTCCCTGTAAGAAGGACAGAAAAATGTTTTTACAAACCTTTTACTTTTTTCAATTCTCACTGGAATCCAAGTCAGAAGAGAAAATGGCTGTTTGCTTAGAATAAAGTGTCTGAGCTATCTATGTGAACCTGACTGTAATGGCAAAGGATGGTGCAGATCAATATCCATCTTCTTCATTCCTGAAGTAATAACTTTCAATAGGAAAATCTATTTACTTTTACTTACCTTTATTTTATTTCATTTTGCTTTAAAGAAGTCCATTCCAGAGGGAGGGTTTAGATTGCAAACAGCAGTTAACAAACTGATGATTTAACTAAGGACTATAGGCCAGTCGGCATGTTACCATTCCCTGTAGCCATCGGGTAGGGTTAAGAAGAAACACATCTACTTGGAAAATTTATTTATTATATAAACAATGAGTACTACAAGCCATTTAGCGCATACAACCTCCCTATGTATAGCGCATATTGGAAAGGTCAATCACAACCAAAGGGTAATTAGTCTAATCCTTACCTACCACGTGCCCAGAGCCAGCCTGGGCTCCCCCAGCAGCTGCCGGCGCTCCTGGAGCCACTGTGCCCCCAGCCATGGGCACCCACAAGGCCATGTCCTGGGGGCTTCTGGCTGCCAACACTGGCTTGTGGCATTTCATGAGGGCATCCATGGCCAGTGCGAAGCTGTTTTTTTCCCCTCAAAATATAGAGGTGGATCCCAGAAACTTCTCAGGCCCACATACTTTCGAAAAAGACAAGTAACACAGGGGAGAGGGGGAGTAAAACAAAGCAAACTTGCATATTTTCCACTGGCATGTACCCAATTTCAACAACTGTGTGCTTGCAAGATAAATCATATGTTTGATAGGACCATTGTTATATTGTTCATATCAATAAAAACAATGTATGCATTTACTTTTTTCCATGCCTTCCAACTGACTTTCAGAAGTAAAACGAAACTTTATGGCAGCACTCACGGCATCGCCTGATATTTTCTATTAGCTTTTTTTTTTTATATTTTAATTATGCACTAAAACCGCGTATCAGACAGCGTAACGTCTTTGCAATAAGTACTGTTTTCAAGTTGTATTATGTAGAGCACAGTGAAAGGCTTCCTCGTTTTGAATTCAGGGGAGAAGCTGAAGCTCATTACAAATTAAAAATATTAAAAGTACATTTGTGCTTTCTGCAATTGCTGATTTTTCTCCCTGCTGCTACAATCACCTAACACAAAATTAAAGCAAGACTGCAATTTACCACTTTCTTAATATTTACAAGCAACCATCTGGCTTTCCATAATACACATTTTTGTGACTGTGGTAGCAACATCATCCCTCACTGTTCACAGCCATGTCAATATTGAAGTCCAAATAAAAGAGACTACAAGAGAGAATAGAAAGACAACACTTTATTCGCACTGCGAATTTTATTAATAATAATTGCTAATTAATCTTAACTGAAGCAGCAGTGCAAAACCCCATGCCTGAATTCCAGGTTCTTACATAAATCTCAAAGCACTCAGAGTGTGTATTTGTAACTAAGAAAGAGATCACCAGCGTTAAAACCCTGCTTATATCAACTGCAAGATGGGAAATAAATTAGAGACTTTACTCTTTTTAGAATCTGAGGGGAAACATATACTAATATAGATGTAACCTGATAAGACAATTAATTGCAAAGTAAAATTTGGAGAATACTAAGGATAAGCAAGATTTCTTTGTCATTAATGTCTGCATATTTATTGGAAAGCAGATTGTGTGAGTGTGTGTGATGAATAAATGAAGTCTTAATTGTACAATTTTCTATGTGGGTTATACACACAGGGTCTTCATTTCTACATTTTTATTTTCCCTGTTATCAGGATAACAGGAAAAAAAAATACAACCACATGCTGAAGTATTACTGCATATATCGCTGGAACACAAAAGACAACTATTGAAGCTAAATAGAAGCTCCAATAAATCTGAAGAAAAGCCATTGACAATTTTATAAAAAATAAAAAATAGTTTCAGTTGTTAAAAGGCACCTAGGGATTAGAAAAAATGTTCAGGGTCTTAAAGGTTTTAGAAGGCTGGTGTTTTTGGGTTTTGAAGACAGTAATTTTTATTCATTGGTTTTTACCTGCAACAAATTTTGTTATGAAATTTCATCCACCATTTTATTTCTCTTAATATTGAGCTGAAACTCAAAGTAATTGAAACAAGGGAAAGACATCAAGAATTAATTAGGTTATTGCAAGAAAATCACAATATGTAATCAATGTTTCTGAGCTTAAGTAGACCAGGTAAAGGATTAATGCTACTGTACAGAAGGAGCTGTGTTACAGTAAAACACAGATGAAATACCTACTAGGGTAGGTAGTAAGTTAGAGGCTTTAGACATAATTATGCTATATATAATTTAAAGCTCAACTTCAAAGCAAGTAAGTGCTATTAATTATCCTCTACCCAACACAGCTCTTAAAATGTCAAATTAAAAAAGACTATTGGTAATTGTATAAGTTATGGCAAACTAGCTCCCTCCAGCAGTGACGGGAGACAGTAGGAAAAAAGCAAGCAAGATCTACCTTTCCTCCCTGATATTTACAGCTACTTGTTCTTCATGCAGATCAAGAAAGCAATAACGTTTGCACTGAATTTCCTCAGCCCTCTTTCAGGGACTGATCCTGCAAGTAATCCCTCGTGTGAACGGCAGCTGCCAGACCAGGCTTTTATTTGGGAGCTCACCAAACGCCACTGACCTGGCTCCTCGCTGCTGCGCCATGTGTGTGGGCAGCAGGGCACACGGGAAGGAGGGGCACCCACCTCTGCCACCAGCACCCATGGAAGGGAGTTATCGCACTCTTGTGCCTCAGTTTCCTAACCTCCCGACTCGATTTCTCCTTCTGCAGGTGGGTGAGCAAGAGGGACAGCAGGAAAGGCACCCTTTGGGCTCGCTGCACCTCCCTGGCCCTGCCGTTGGAAAATGCCACCGTGGGTTTTTTGCTCAACCCTTCCAGTGCCCCGTGTAAAGGGCTGAGTAGTATAGGCAAATATAAAAACATGGATTAAAGTGCATACGAAAATTTACTTCCGTGAATATTTGCCTAAATTAGAAATACTTGCACATAATTATCTTTCAAAGGCCAGAGGAAAGGAAAATAAAAAGCCTGAAATTGTTCTTTTAACTTGGGTGCTGCTTTCTCTGAGGTCTGCGCTCGTATTTGAAAGGCATACAAGGTGAAAAGGTTTAGAGGTTCTCTCAAGCCTTGACTGTACATGTGTTTATACATCTAAAACCAACGTGGAGTCTGTAACCTCAAGTTGCAGGGAAAAACATTGTCATGGTAGAGGAAATTATGGGCTGGGTGGGGAAGATGGGGCGTATTTCAGGCAGGTATTGCACAATCTTCCTCCTGGCTCTTAGCCATTGCTCACTCGTAACCTCCATAATTCACCAAAATTATATATCAAAAGCACATAATGAACATTGAGTTATTTTGAGTTGAGTTGCAGACTTAATAGATGGTTGTCATCGTGCCAGATTACTGGTATGGAGTAATTACATTAAAGAGCTAGCAGATCCTTATCCGAGAATGAATCTTTTAAGACAAGGTTTCTGAGCAAAGCTGGGATGTACAGTAACTTACGGATATCCTCCCAATTCAGATCAATTGGGTCTTTCATGCATTAATATTCCAGGATGTACTTCTTCAAGAATACTGTCCTGGGAAATAAGATGATTTGATGTAACTTTTGTTTGATTTCAGGGGGAGCCCCATACCTAAATATCTTCAAGAATCTGGCCCTTAGGCACTTCTGAAATTGAGAATTATACGTTCCAACGTTGGATTAATGCCTAAATACCTTTAAAAGTGTGGGCTTTGGGAAATCCCTTTGGGTGCCTATCAGCACCCGTAGGCATCTGGATACCTTTAAAAATGGCCCCAAATGCTGCTTTAATAGCTCATCCACTGCGAGAGGAGCTGACACCCCTTTTCTTTCTTCCACATTCCCACAGGTGACTTCTTTCCACCTCAATGGCTGCTGCAGGTGTTTGGACCAAGCACAGGGATAAGCCCTCTCGCATATGCAGTTGGATGGGAGGCTGCCTCCAAGGCATGTGGAAACGGCAAAGCAGCGATTCTCAGACATCACAGGCTGCACAGCCAAATGGGCACGGGGCAGTACACAGGTTATTAATCCCTGGCCTTTAATAACAGCAGGTGAGGAAAAGTGGAGGAGAAAAAAAGCTCGGAAAATCAGAGATCTTCCCTAGGGTTCCCTTTGCCATGGCACGGCTCTGGGTGCTGACCTTACAAGGAAAGGTGCCTGTATAGCATGGCTCCACCAAAAGGCAGTGTTCAAGCATTACCCACACCAACCCTTAAAGCGTCTTACTACAGCACTCATGAATCCTTGCTTACAATTCCCAGCATTTCAACACCCCTCCAAAACGAAATCCAGGGGTACAAAGTCACAGAGCTCTGCTCAGTGAAGTCAGAAGCAATCAGGGGACATCACCAAAGCAGCTTCTTAGCTGCTTAGCTTCTTAGCCCGTAATTTAATTAATTTACCTGCAAGAGCTCCTGCAATCTAAGCAGCAACCTCTGAGGATCAAGAGTAAAGATATCACAGATGTGCAAATGCAGAAAGCAGGATCTACCCCTGTAAACAGGGCAGTCCACTGCCTTTCTTGTATCACCTCCATTTATGATGTGCTTCCCAATAATGCAGAGTCAAACCAGTCATGACTGTAGCTTCGACCACCTCTAGAAGTGAATATTCATGACCAGTTTCTAGCCCACTGCTTCAGCTTTGATAAATGTTTCTGATGCAGATGTTGACAGCTAGCAAAGAAAACACGCGTGGGGATTTTAATTACCCTGCCAGGTCATAGAAATTGCCAAACAACCACAACTGTCCCCTGGTCTCAGACCTAGCACACCTGAGATCACAGGCTGGACATATTTGCACATTAGTTCAGTTTAGGTACATTTTCAAAATCCCCAATCGCTGTTCCGATGCAAAACTCTTTGGCTTCCTAATGCTGCTTTCTGCATTTGTTACATGCTTCAGCGTTACATCTGCTGAAAATTTTGGGAGAGCAAGTTCAGCAAGTGATGAAGAGAAAGTGAACGGTACAAGAGCTGTTACTTTACCCTTCCCTTCTCACATAAAGGAGCCCCGAACATGTTGTCAGACACAGCATTTCATTCGAAGGGGTTTCACGCATGCATTTTTAATCAGGATTATATTTCACACACATCTATCATCGCTCGCAAGTGCAGAGGGCTAGTCCCCCTTGAAAACATATCAGCTCTCTGTGTTTGCTGTCAACTATTTTTTTTCTTTGTACAAATCCACTGTTTGGTGACCCACAAGACTATGTTTGATGAATTAAAAAAAAATGCTTAGGATCAACATTGAAAATGGCTGTGCAACTACCTTAATAAAGCACCTTTTCTGAGATTATTGCCATGCAAATAGTCTTAGGAACTGACCTTAAATTATCAACTAAGATAAAAATATGAGGGGTTATTCCACCTGCAGTCATGTCAGAACTAACATTCTTACATTGTCTGTAAGCTACAAGATTTTATTGAGTCTGCCGATTTTGTACTGTACATTTTTTATTCACTCCCATGATTATTCCCTACATGGAACAGACAGGACGCAAAAGGCTTGCTCTCTCGTACTAGGAAACACAGAAGGAATCCCCAGGTCCCTAATGACCATGAACCTAAATCCAGAGGGGAGCAAATACATAAACGTATGCAAATGCATAAACCCTTCCTGCTCTGTTTACAACAGTGAAAATTTACCTGAATCCTTTAAGCAAAGATGCTTCATCATAACAGAGTTCCCTAAATTTCAAGTAATTCGACCAGAACCTGAAGAATAGCAAATTGCTGTAATAATTGCATTTCATGTTTTCCAAAGCTGGTTTGTTGTATGGAAACAAAACAAAACAAAACAAACAAAAATAAAAAAGAAACACTACCTCTGCCATTCTGTTAATAGCCCAAAACAATAAATGTCCACTACTGAAAACTGCAGCACATTCAAACTTCTTTTGTGGATTAGTGTACTTATTCTTATTTTAAAATCTTCACAGATAAGCTCTGCTTTGAAAGTGTACAAAAAATTACAGGCAAAGCTGACAATGCAAAATTAAAATAAAAGCTACTGCACTCGCTGTTGCTTACTGTCCATTCTGCAGGGGGAAAAGGTTAAAACAATAATCTCAGATTCCTTATGAAAAAGGAATACAGTAAGCATAAAATTGATGGAGTTCTACAGAAATTAAGTGGGATTTTGTAGAAATTAGTCCCCAAAAAGTAGCATTTACTGTGTAATCATATACTTTCTATAGGCTCCCCACCTCACACTATCATATGGCAGGCAGCAAGGAGATATAAATATATATATATATATATTATTTTTTTTTCTAAAAGATGATCCCCAAATCCCAAAGCATATAGTAACTTTTCAAAGAAATATCATCCAGGAAGTTACCATTATTTTACTATCTGAAATTAAACTATTGAGATTTTCAACATTTTGGTTGACACTTTTCCTTTTTGTTTTTCCTTCTTTATTCTACTGTTTCTCCTTTCACCAAGACAGCTTTTTAAGCAAGAGAGCCTCTTTAATTTCTTGAATAGCTTCCTTCGCTTTCATTCTTATAGAAGAATCACAACAACTTCCTGGAAAAGATGCTTTAAGCATTAAAATACTGCACTACCAGGGCCTAGCATACTTCGGATTAATAAAACTTGTATCTTAAAATAGATGCAACCTAGAGAGGATGTCATGAAAGCATTTCAACGAAAACATCACTTCATCATATAAAAATGTGCTGCAGCAAAGCCCTTTTAAGAAACTCCCTCGGCTGGGAACTACTGTATATCGACATATGCCCTGAAAAATACATACCAGCACCAATTGCACAGGGGCATTGTTCACATGAAGTAACTATATCTATATGTTGTCAAGCAACTGGTCATAAAAGCACTGAATAAAAAGGCATTTGAAATATGAGATGACTGAAAATACCACAGCTGATTTTTTTTTATATTCTCTGATGGTTAAGAACAAAAAGACTTTCAGACAAAGAATTTAGACTCTACCATGGTGTTCGACTTCCAAAATGTAATGTAAAATATTGCCAAATGTCTGACAGAACAAAAAATGCACTGTAAAATGAATGCCTTTTAACAGTGTAAAGACAGTGCTTCTGGAGTGAACCTCTTGTTCTGGGGGAGTACAGGATTTTTAATTACACTGTACCTTATCATCAACTTAATCACAACATCCTTATGAAACTCTCTGGAATCGTATACTGCTGGCAGGAGGAAGCAGTAATATTTTTCCAACATTATCTCCGTGCTTCTAATAGAGAAATAAGTACCTTCAAAATGGGAGGGTTTTATGTGTATTGAACGCTACAGAAAGGCAGGTCTGTCTGAGTACTTGCACTTGTAACACCTAGATTAAAATCTCTTCAAGGCTTCTTTAAATTCTACTGCTATATTTCACATCATTACTCCTAAGTGACTCTCCAAATTTTCCTTTTCAATGATTTAAAACTTTGTTTAGAAAATTCTGGCCTGGACTGTTCTCCCAGGAGGACAAAGCCCAGGAAGTAAGGTTCTCACCCTTCCCCTCTATTCATTGAACAGTAGCAACTTAAGTTATTAAGGCAGACATGCAAATCCTCTGCCATGGATAATGGTCAGGTCCCCTGAAGCTCCAGGGGCATGGGAAGCCCCCAGAAGAGGGCTGTTGCCTGTGCGTCAAGCACCTTGGCCATGATGAGTCCCATAGTTGCAAGTAAAAGCTCAAGCAAGGACAGAATGGGATGGGAGGAAAGAGCCTGTGCTGCTTTTTCAGAAAGGGTGGTGGGAATCGAAAATTCACAATATTTGCCCAGGTACTTTAGCCCTGGGAGGAGGAAATTGCCTGCATTGATCTTGATTGCTCAGCAACACAGTTGCTAATGGGTTTCAGATTTAAAGCAAAGGGCATAAACTTGGCTGGCAGTTCTACCTGGGAAAGTTATGGCCAAAAGGTAACACAGAGCGGAATATTCTTTCATCAGAAATATAACTTCTCTCCAAAACCTAACGGTCTTTTCCACTGGCCTTATCAAACAGGACCTCAAAGTATTTTAGGGGCAGGGGAGGGAGGAGGAATATTTTCATTCTCACTGAACCACACTTCTCCAGAGACTGAGCAAGGGGCATTGCAGCATTTGGCACAGGTTGTATGTAGGACTTTAACCTGCCACAGGTCAACTGCCACACAAAAGCCTGGCTCAGGTGTATTTGATGTTTCAAGCTCTCATTATCCTTTACTCCTCAAGTCATTGTACTAACAGCAAGTCTGTTGACCAGCAAGCAGCACTGGATTGAGTAATAAACATTTAAAGATTTTTTTTTAAATTAAAACAAAACAAAACAGGTTACCTAATTTCTCAAATCTACTCAAAGACTTTTTGAGGGATATGAAGTCAAGAGAATAATGGAAGATCTATCAACAAGATAGACAACAACAGATCAAAGACCTATTGCTACCAGAAGTGTTTGATGTGCAAAATACAAAAGGAGTTTATTCCAACCTAGTGTTTAAAAATGAATATTGTTAAACAATAGTAACATTTTTTCATATTTCACATGTAGTTGCTGTGTCCTGAATAGTAAGAAAAAATAAACAGAATCTGGAAATAATAAGCAGGAAGGAAATTTTTCAGCACTGTAATGAAATAATCAGGAAATACAGCAGAAACTCACTGAGGAGCAAAGAACCTCCTCCAGCAAGAACTTGGTGATGTTCAAAGTGTGCGGGGAAAAGGGGCACTCAGCAGGAGCAGGAAGAGCCACTGTGGATCGAGGAGAGTGGAAAATAAGGTAAATGAAGAGGATAAAGTGACACTGAAAGGACACTGCAGCAGCAGATAACCTGAATGAGTGGCTAGTGACATGAACAGTGTAAGGTAGAGGCACCATCAATATAAATGGTGGTCACTTCAGGTGGCATGCAATAGCTTGGGGCAAAAACTCATTTGGATTTCTTCAGTCTCCACTAGGAGAATTGGATATGGGTTTTGAAAGACTTCCCTACATTATGGTCTGATTTGATTTGAGCTATTTATTATGATCAGAATTACCAAGAAAATGTGAGCAACACATTAGGTTGTCTAATGACGACCAATGGACAAGAGATAGGGATATAGGGGTTAGCATCTTATTCCCCTCCCACAGATTCCTTTTGACCCCATCTCTCACAACTCTTGAGTTTAAACTAATGATGGAGTGGTTTGTCAGTGTAGAAAACACTGAATCCAAATGTCTGTTGAGGCTGGAAGAAAGCTTTAACCTCCTGAGGAGAATGAAAATTCTGATATGGATAAAATGTGGAGCCAGGTTTTTCCTCTCTGTTTTCCTAGAAAGCATAGGAATCTTGTTTCCTTGTTCCTCTAAGCTTCAGCTCAAGTCCTCTCCTTCTATACAATGCTGTCTCTTGTATTTGAGAAGGGATGTTCTCTAAGAAAAGAGGTGAAAATATCCAGCAGTCCTAGATGAACTGATAAAGCAAAGAAATGACTGGCAAAATTTCTGCAGCATTCTTGTTGTTGTTGTTGCATGATCAATCCATAACCATATCTCCTCACCTACACCAGGGCATTCAAAAGAACAAGAGTGTTTCATAAAAAAAAAAAAAAAAATTAAAAATCAACTGCCTCATGCCAACCACTTTCATTTCCCAGTCTGACTAGTCTCTTGAGAAGAACAGTACAGCTTGTTAAAAATGCTGCATTTTTTCATCAGAGTTGTACTGATGCTCTTGAGAGACCATGAGATCTGTGCCTGGAGTTTGTACATCTCCAGGGTGAACTGCTAATCTCCACTGATAACAATACATGGGAACTGACAGGATAGGAAGACAAAGAGAAACAAGAAGAATCAGATATCATCTATATTATTAAAAATAATATATTCTTAGGCCAAGAAAAATCAAAATGCAGGGCTAAATATAAAACTATATCTACAATCCTGAACAAGGGACATTAAGATTTTAAAAACTCAGCACTTACCAATTCTTACTGAGGAAACAGAAGCTCGAGCTGGGTGGTAGTTTAGAAAACAAGGATGTGATGATGTGATTAAAAACTATTATTCATATGAAAAAGCAATTTAAAGTTCCTGCACACAGTCATTAGCTCAGTTCTGAAGTGATTCAGTCTGTCAGCCTACTCTACCTTTTGCTATAGAATTTCTTACAGCATTTTTTGAGAGGGAAAAGGAAAAGATCAATAGAACTCCTCTATATTCAACTAGTTTAACACTGCACATCATCTACTGACAACAAGATATTACCCTGTTCTACTCATATCTGTATTATGTGAATTCCCACCTCCTCTACTGGGAGCACAGTATCACCTTTGAGCTCTTCTTGCTCTCGCAGATGGATGAACACAGACACACCCCTAGTACAACCACCTCAGTACATTGCCACCTCGCCTAAATTTCTACTAGCCCAGTGCTACTTTAAAAATCAATCGCTCTTTTTTATTGGTAAAAAGAATAACTTTAAAAAAAAATCATATTGAGGAAATATCTCCAGATATCAAACAGAAATTTTATAGGAAGGATAAATATGCTGTTGAATTCATCTTTACAATGGAAATGACTGTATTATGGTTTGAGATGAAATCCTGACACTGTTGAAGCTTACATGTAGATTGCCATTGGTTTCATAATTGTATGGAATTCCTCCTGTGTACAGCTTTTTTCTGCACTTATAGAAGAATGAAATACGATCATGTAATATGAAGAATTAATTACAGTTAAGACAGAGTACTACGATGCTCAGCCATAAATATATTACTCATGGATGGACACATCTCAACAGGTTTGGTGGATGAGTCTTGAGAAGAAATGCCAACACAGCAAGTGATTACCAGAACACTTCTGAATTTTCACTGTAAAAATAGGGGTAGGTTCTTTCATTAGAGCAGATAATGAGCAGATTTCATGATATCCATTTAATCAGGAATAACAGAAGAATATTTGTAACCCTGCTTGTCATAATTGTACCATGCCGTTTTCACAGAAAATAAATAAAATAAAATAAAATAAATATATATAGTATTCTAGCTGGCATTCAGTGTACTAGTTGCACTTAGAAGTAGGCATCGTTCATGTTTAAATTTACTTCTAGACACTCACAAGTTTCTTTGCTTTGACTTTGAATCTCCTGACAACTCATAGTAAATAGTTGTCAGGTAGAGAACAGGGAATATGGATCACATGTGTGAAAGGGAAACCCACTGGGGAGTGTTGAATAGACAATCCATAACAAGCTCTGGATACCTCCTAAAATAATCCCGAGACCAAGAGGATGATAGAGCAAAGTGTTATTACATATACAAGTTCTGTTCTTGCTCTTAGCTCAATATATGCATAGGGCTATAACCAGAGACAGACCATATGTACATATTCTCATCTCATACACTATGGTCTTTCTCATAACCTACTGCTACTGGACGGAGGACTCCTCTTGGTCTGACTCCTTTGGTGAGGAGTTAGACCCACACCATCACCGTGTTCATTACAGTCTCAAATTGAGGTTGCTTATTACCATCTCTGTCTCTTCACTGGTCTGAAAAATCATTTATATCAGCTCTAAAATTGTGTTTTGTTTTGCCTTTTTTCTCCCAATTCTCTCAAGACTCCTAAAACAATTAAATGACTGTGATTACCAATTTTAGGAAAAGCCATAGATATGAAACACATTAGTTTCAAACTTCATATTTAATATGTACAATTATATATAGATGGATGGATTTTTGCATTTGCATCTTAACATTGAGGAAGCAGAGAAATAAAAAGGAGCAAAGATCTGAAAGTACTATGAGGTGTCCTATTACAATAAACATTCGCAAAACCTACAAAATTTAAGAAAATAATAACTAGATGCCTTTTGTTATTCTGAAGCTTCCTCTCTCAGCATTGTAATGCAAAAAGGATTAAAAAAATCCAATATTTGAAGACACTTCGAGCTGCAATGAGCAAAACAATTTAGTAGTTGTAAATTTTTAATATCCTTCCAGAAGATAAATGGAGGTAAGAAGCAACTTTCAATGGTCATGTAAGAAGGTCTGAATTGGCAAAGTAAGACCATGGAGACACCCCTCATGTCAGTACTGCATCTTCTGATGTTCAGATAACTCTTTTCAATGCATCTTGGTTTGCTCATACCATTTCATCTACTGGTAAGTTCTGTAATATGCAATATACCACATTCAGTGCCAAGATAACAATGGTAATAAAACTAACCTTGTCTGAAAATATATCAGTAAATTAACCATTGCTGCATAAAGAAAAGTAGATCAAGTTGATTTGTGTCAACTCATTAACACATGGCTAACATTTTTTTCTGTCATAACCCTCCTTATACCAAAAAGGTACTTTCAAAATTTCTATAATTTTAATAAGGGAAAAATATTATACAGCTGGCCCCTGGGATCATCTATTAACTTTCCTTCAATTTCTTTGCTTCCTTCTACCTATACAGCAAATCCCTAACGACATATTTTTGGCATGTTTTTTAAATAAAAGTACCACGTTTCTAATCCAGATGCTACAACTTGCATGGTTTACTCAGAGATTTAAGAAACAAATTTCAAAGTCTGGGCCAAAAAAAGAAACAAAAGAGAAGTAAGATCTCTTTGCTACAAGAATGGAAACATGCAGCCTGTCAATACCATTAAGTGCCACAGCTAGAAACATACACCTTGCTGAGTTCCTCTCTCCCACTTCATAGCAGTAACGATTGACCTCAATGAAACCACATCAGGGATTTGGGGTTTTAAGACTTGGTTTTTGTAGCTGTACAAAGATGATCTACAAACTGACATTCAATTCATTTTGCAAAGTGTTACTATTTGCTAATTGCCGAATTAATCCTTTAATAAATTCAGTGCTCTTCAGATTTCTGGTCAGGAAAAAAGAAAACAAAAAAATTCCCCAGTTCCCAGTATCCTACCTCAGATATTTGTCTTGGATAAATACCATACCTATGTTTCTTTCCCTGTTACTTAATAGAGAGAAGAAAAGACGTGGGAAACCAGAATTTCATATTTCTGAGCCAACATAACCCAAATTTACAAAAGAAATATCTGAGTGCCCTACAAACCCTTGCACCGAATGATGGGGAGTCAACAAGGCTGCCATTTGCAACTCCAAAATATTTTGATCATCTTTACATTTGAGGTTCCCATGCTTTCTTTTTCTACTGATACACGAGTTTCTCAACACAAGCTATGAATAATTTTCTCCACATCATAGGATTTGAGAAGAGCATCCTATGATGCCTCTGACACTGACCACCGTAAGAATGAGAAAGGGAAGAGGGAAAACAGAAGCAGTACTGAGTCATCCTTTCTCTGTTTTACTCTTCCACATTCAGGCAATCCATAGCTTGTTACTCTTTCAGTCCAAGAACAAATTGTGGCTCTTTCACTTCATCCAAGTCTCTCTCCCATCGGAATTCATAACATAGGTAGCAACAGACACCTAACATTACCGTGTGCTTAGTCTGTAGAAAACCTCTCCCTCTAGATGCATTTCTTCACCACAACGCACAAATGAATAAGCATTCCAGTAAGACGCATACGTAGTCTTACTCTAGCAGTTGCACTGCGGTACCCTCTGCATTGAGGGCCAAGTTCTGTCCACTTCCACACAGACAGACATGTTTCTGTTACCATCCTGACTTGACAAAAAAATGCACAAGGGTTTTTTGTTATTTTTTTTCATATATATTTATTTTTATTACACTAAGCCTCAAAAAGTTTTCAATTTGTTGCTAACAAATGCCTATTTTAATCAAGCTCCAGACAACGCAGCCCACAAATGCATTTATTATTAAAACAAACTTCTTTAAAAATTCAAATCTTAGCTTATTAAAAAATATAATAAAGACTTTTATGTAGTTTAGTATGCAAGAGTTAGATTGCTTGACCTCTCTTTTAATGACTTAATTAGCTGTACTAAAGCCCAGCTGGGCCTCTGCTGACAACATAGCTAGATATTTCAATCAGGCAGTGTTATGGAGAATAAGTAATAAATGCTACCTTGTCGCCATACAGTCCCAAACCAGAGTGCATGCTGGTAATGCTAAATTTGATCAGTATGCCTCATATTTCAATTAGTCGTGGTCTGAATCACTAAAACTGTGTAATGTGTATGAATTCCTGATATCAGATACAGAGCTACAGGCTCCCACAGTTAGAACCCATTGAGTTTGCTTTTATTAGCAGCCAATTAATGGCCAAAATCTGCATTGCTTTTAAAATTTATAACCTCTCTTCCAGCTGCATCCATGGCTCCTAGTATACTGTATACAATCAGATCCATATCACTGTCGCAAGTCAAACAGCTGCAAACTGTATTCTGTCTGCGGAGCTGAAAAATCCTTCTATACAGAAGCTTTTTTTTAACCTCTTAGAAGTTCTTTTCAAAGCCCAGCAGCACTAGTCACTTTGCGACAATGAGCGATTTAATACAGAAAGAAAGAAATCTACACCAAGGTAACCTCTTGGGATGTGCTAGGTTTTCAAACGAATGAAACCCTATCACTTTGGCACAGCACAAGGGCAAGCAAAGCCACTTCTCCTGACCAAGGCTAAGAAAATATAAACATATAAAACCCGACCCTCATTGGAAATTAACCCATTGAAGTCTAGAGAGTCATTAAAAGATCCCGCCAATACAAAGATTAATATTTTAAACCAACTTTCACAAATTAGTAACACTGGAAATTGTAATCTGGAGTCCTGCGATCCTTACGAGATTACTGCAGAGAACAGGGCTCACGCCTGTTTCCCTCCCAAATGGTTTAATGAATACTTCAAGATTTCTAGACATTATTTTTAGGAACAAGTCTCTATTTCTGTTACATGATATGGCAGGAAATTTTGATGCGATCAGATTCAGACATAAAGCATAGTAGCTTTATGTACTGGTAATGTCATGTCATAAAGCCATATGATAGAGGCATATTTGACATCTGAAATTATGCTATTATTTTTTAAAAGTAATTTACCATATGTAAAAATGTGCAGGCCTAGAACAGTTTTGGACATCTGATCTTCCAGTGTTATCTGAGACAAACAGTGAATGTTTCTGTTCTTTCCCCTCTCTCTAAGTCACTAACTAAAAAAAAAAAAAAAGGAAAGAGGAGGAGGAAAATTAAAAAAAAAAAAAAAAATGGACGGAAGGAAGAAAAAGACTGCATTTAAAATTCGCTGATATGGAACAACAGAAAAAAGTATTCACCTGGTTAAATGCCTTGGTTTTATACATGTGAGTGTGAAAAAGCACTTCTCCAACAGTAACACATGGCAATAAAAATGTTGTGCTTGGATAATACAAACTGCTGTCATGGCTATTTAAAAGACAATAAAATCCTATTTTACAAAATTCAACCACTAATAACCAGCATTCTTTCTAACTGCTTAAATACTGCAGTAAGACTCCTAATGCCACTGTGAAATCATAAGCTAGTACTTCAAAGGTGTTCTATCTGTTACAAATTTAATCTTCACTGGTATGTCACAACTCATTTCATCCCAGAAGCTTTGAGATGCAGCATAGCGGCATTTTTGTTGTCCTAGGCAACCTGAACCAAACTGTTAAATACCTGTCTGATGCCCCCAAAATGATCGCAACAGTATTGCTTACAGGATTTACAATAATGGCTATCTTGAAAAATTGTATTTTTTTCTGTTCCACTTATTTAAGAAAAAAAAAAATAATCTTCGTTTGATTTTTCTCAGTGAAGGTGAAATATATTGGAAGTGTTTAATGCTTTTAATAAGATTTAAAAAATGAAAACATTTCTTATGAAATACAGTAATCAAGCGGTACGATATTTATTCTGCAGCTCATGGGGCTCCTGCTGAGGCTATGAGAGACGGGCAGAATGCATGCCATAATCAAAGGCATGATATAGGAGTAAAATGGGTGTAAAAAGGGGCAAGACCACACCTGGACATAACGTGGGATTGTTCTCCCTACATTATATATATTATTGCACACAAGCACACATGTGATAAACCCCCAGACAACTTTTTTTTTTTCCCTAGGAATTTGTAACTCATATTTCAGGATTATTCCTTTGAAATTATAGTAACAAAAGAGTAACAAAAACAAAGCAATAATTTGAATCAGAATTTTATGTGATTTGCTTAATTGTCTCCCCCTTATGCTCATGTTAACCTATTTTTGCCCAGATTTTCAGAAACCTGTGGAAAGACATGAAATAAGCTGTTTTACTTAACACACAACGTACCTACATCTCCCAAAATACACAGATTCCCTTATCACATTGTCCATTCACATAAGGAGGGATCTCCCTAGGAGAGATGGGTTTTGCTTTGAAATGAACTGTTTACTTCAAGCCTTAAAGATAGGTGCTACCAGCTAAAATAGAAATGGATGATTCTCAAAAGGGGATAAAAAAAAAAAAAAGGCACAAAAAATGCATGGAAGCACAGGACTCTACCAAGTTTAGGTAAGATAAATATGTGTTTGAGACTACTTATCTGTAACCAACAGGGATCCCTTTGACTTTTGAATTTTTACACACATTTCAGATAAAATCAGGGAGGGAAAAAAAAAATCCAGCACTCAAGAACATCAAGTGGATTTGTGACTCTCTCTGGAGGACTCTGGGCCCTTACAAACATATGAATGGATTATGCTGATTTTATACATATTTAATCACTGTAATCCACATGTTTTGATATATAATCTGCAACCCATATTATAAATTGAAGAATTTTATCCACATTCTAACACCCCTATGTTATAGGCAACAAAATATTTCATTTAGTAAATAAGTTAATTCAATAAAATAGAAGTGAAAAAAATGACGATATTTTACAATTATTTTCAAGATTCAGAATTCCGTATACGAAATAAATAAATAAATAAATAAGAAAATTGATTTTATGGATATATATACTTATAAATGTAAAATGACAATGTTGATTTGCTTACACTTTTACTGTTGGTGCTTAAAGTATTATATACGTATTTTTAATTCAAAAATATATCGATCTGTTTGATGATCTAGACCTTTGAAATACAATTCATTACACAGTTGATAAGACTTAGTTTGTTTAAAGGTTTGGACTCTATTAATTCTGTAGAAGACTGCTACATGTATAAGGAATAAGTAATTGTTGTTTTTCTACTCATATAGCTTCTGAAAAGCCCATTACAATTTGCACAATTAGAACAATATATACGGCTGCTACCAAAAAATAAAAAAATAAAAATCTGAACAGACTGAAACAAAGGACCATGTATAAGTATAAAGACAGGTAAAAAGGAGCAGTGTGAGCCAAAAGACACAAACATGAGATCAAAGCACAGATGTGCATAAAGATATTTTTGAAAACCTAAAAGCAGGCGTCAGATACACTCTGCTGCCTTACAGTACAAAGTGATTTGAGTGGGTGCGAGGAATCCCCACACGCTTTCTTCTAGGCAAGGCCAGAAACTTTTATAACCATCGTATCAGAAGATGGCTTTGACAACTAAAAATGAAGGAGGAAGGAATGCCCGCAAAATAAAATTTATTAAGTTTAGTTAAGAGTTAAGTATAACCTGAAGACCAGTATGTGGCATACACATTCATTAGGGATGTCCATGTGCGACTCACTCCTGGCTTGACTTTGCTGTGCCATTCATGAATTATGCAGTCCTCTCTAACTCAGAAATGAGAGTGAATTATGCTGCCCACTATCACATATTATCTCTCTGGATACACACACTTTAACACTCAGGTTTAAGTATGTTTGTATTCTGTTGTGACCACCCTGAACATAAACCCACTCCGGGATTTTTGTTCTTATGCGTATCATACGTACACACACAAGTGAGCTTACATGTATGTAAGTGAATAAATCACATGCACAGATGCTTGTAAATAAAATACGAGACGAAAATAATGGAATAGGGAATTTCCCTGAAGATTTGTGAATCTGGAAAAACAGTCCAGTTCAGCCGCTATCCATAAAAAGGCAACAGAAAATTTCTTAATACACTTCTCGGTCAGCTTTGCGACCATTAAACCTTTTTTCCCTACCAGCAAAATTGAAACCTTGCTGGTACTTTTTCTGGGTCCTTCTGCATTTTTAACAGCACCTAGTCTTTCCCAGTGCAGCCCTAGCACCGGCACTGAGCATTTTATTATGCATGTTGTTATATCTGCTCTTACAGAGCTGATTCTATTATCATTTTACAAGTGACTTTTTAATTACTGTTACATCTAAGATGAGATTTGGAATTTAAAAACATGC
Source organism: Anas platyrhynchos (assembly GCF_047663525.1). NCBI lineage: Eukaryota > Metazoa > Chordata > Aves > Anseriformes > Anatidae > Anas > Anas platyrhynchos. The sequence goes on from NC_092590.1 coordinate 7,077,657, forward strand.
ACACATGGGGTTAGGTCGGTCTTTGATTATTAAAACCTTAAGGTTCATAGACTACAAGGGTCAGATGGGACCACGGTGATCCTCTGAGGACGGCAAGGCTGCAATCCGCAGTTGTCGCTCAGACCGAGATCCCACGGAGTCAGGATACAACCCTCCCCGGGCTGTCGGGCGAGGCCCCAAATTCAGGGAAGAAACTTGAAAGAGGAAATTTCTCCATCTGCATATTTTCTGATATGCCTCGTCCATTAAAATGCAATTCTAGTATGCATTGTGGATAATTACTTTTTATTTGCCATACAATAGGGATTGCTGGTGTTTAAATTATCCCTAGAATGTACAGAATTGTGCTTTTTGAAGTAATCCTCTGTAATAAAACAGAATGCATTTTGTCAGATAGCTGGATTCTTAGCTGTGCTGTAATAAAGGTGCTTAAAAATGTAGCCTCAGGCAACTGAAGCAGGGTTTCACTTCTTGAGGAAAACCAAAGTAAAATAAAAAATTTTCCCACACTGCACAATCTAGTCATTAATTTTACTGGAGGCAGCCAGACATGCATGCCAATGTTTTCACTGAGTAAATGTGTGTTTTACCCATTACGTTCTCTGCAACTGAAGATAACTCCTACCAAATATTTGAGTTTTTTAATTTCAGGTTTCTATATCTGAATGAAATATAGTATTGTTTCATACCTCTTCAGCGAATTACGATGAAGCTAGCATACAGTGGTAAATATTTCCTTCATTTTGACAGACATGCAGACAGATAAATTCACATTATACTTTTTACCATTTAAGAAAGCAGAAAAAGCTTTCATACAGTAGTATGAAATACAGATTTTTTTATTATTATTATTATTTTTAATAAAATATATGTTTTACATTCTAGAAAGGAAAACACAAACCATGTTCCAAACCCTGCCTTTTCCCTCTAAGGAGTAATTATCATAATATATGTGTGTGTTTTAAAAGACGAACTGACAAATAATAAAGCACTTACCAACAAAAAAGCACAGTTTATGCAAACACTTGCTTGAATGTATACATAAACACATAGATCTAAAAGTCTTCTAGCCTCTGTTACACTTAAACATTTGTTATTAAACAGGAATTTCTCTGCAGATGTCTTGCGTGATATATACACAAAGCCCTCTGATAGAAAAAAACAGAAACAAGCAGAAAATCTAACTCCACAGAAACAGCCAAAGTAGGAATTAATTTAGCAACAAAGTGAAAAGATTTGATTACTCTCTGGAATGCTATACATGAAAGTCTCTCTCTCAGCTGAGGTCAAGCAAAATATCGGTTTAACAGCTGTAAACATACAGCATAGATGCAATATGTGTATCCCTGATGTATACATATTTTATACATGTAGGAAATATTTTTATAGAAATAGCACAAGCCCCAAATAGCTCATATTCGAGAATAATTTCAAACGCAACATCCCATTATTACGCAGCACTTTCACTTACATCATAAATGAAGTGTGACCAGCAGAAGGCAGTGTTACAATAAATATATATGCCACTGCTCATTTACAAGCCAGTTTGATATTGAGATTTAGAGTTCTCCTAACTTTTCACTATACAACTACTGTTTTCCCTAGGCACTTCATACCAAAACCATCTTCTCAAAGTAAGTAAGTTTACAGAAGTACTTAAAATACTTCAAAAACCCTTTCTTTTGTACTACATCACTTTTACTTTAAAAGTTAACCTCTTTAACTTCCATTACATTGCATTTTCAGCTTCTTAAGTTCATCAGAGAATTGTGTTCACACTTACCATTTCGACACAGCATTTTGCTGAGCTGTGTCCTCACGAACAGGACGCACACACTGTCGAGAAGATGGGCATTGTCTCCACAGCAGTTTAGCTTACATAATTCAGTCCAAAAAAAAAAAAAAAAAAGAAAGAGAAACTTCTAACATCATTTCTTATTAACCTTTAGTGGTTTGCTCATCATTTGGTTGAACAGTGTCTGGTATACTCTTAGTGGAACCACTGTAGGTATAACAGAACATACCTTTAATTAAATCTCCATCAAACGTTTAAGTAATAATGTCATTTAGCACATGTTAGTGTACAAAATCTGTTAGATACCTCTCCAAGTTTACAAAATCCATGTTAAAGGAACCAGCATTGCAAAAAAAAAAAAAAAAAAAATGTTACAGCATATGTTTGGATTTTTGTATTTCAAAGTCCTGACTACTTTATCTGAATTACAGATTTAGAGCTTTGTTATGTGTGATAGTTATGATAATATGATCACTAAAGGCACAGAGACAGGGAGACTCAAATCCCTTTGAAAATCCCTTTCTCCATTTCCTACAGCTGCTGCTGGAGTTTAATATCTGATAGAATGATGAAAAAGAACAGGCCGAACTCCAGTTTTAATAAAAATTTTAACAGGTCTACATATAGTTATGAAAAATGTTATTTGCAATGCCAATCTTTAATAAAATTTTCTTAAACCAAAGAAAATTCCCTGTGGGGAATCTGTTATGAATGTGTTTTTTCATATGTACTATTTAAGGCTGTTTAAAGGTTATGAAAGTGGCTGGTAAAATAAGTTCTATCACAGCACAACAAAATCCTACGTGCGGTCTCACTTTTGCATTTAATCAAATAGGTAAGCAAGTCCTTCGA